>NC_056734.1:472822299-472884799 GCF_019279795.1 Protopterus annectens
CCACATATTGTCTATACAAAGTTGAAAATGCCAGTTACTCCTATTTTTTTAGACAAGAAAACGTGAAAAACAACAATGAAAAGGTTGTTCATCTGAGAACTACTTAGTACGCACACAAAAGAGTCACTGTAACACTTTTACACTTTAGTATAGTTTGTTCAATAACTGCTTTCATCTGAACATAATATACTACGGGAGCATACACACTTTAAAAAGAATTGCTGTAAAACACAACTACTATAGTCTGAAAGTACGACAGTTCCTTTACCAATTACAAAAGAAGGTTTAGATACTTTTAAATGTGGCTAATGTATGCTATGTATATTTATTTACAAAGGGCCATATATTTCTTTAGAGCATCTGAATTACACTATATAAATTCCAGGCAGATTTAGTTGTTTTTCTAAAGGAGTTGTTTACATAGGGATGTGTTCAAGATGCAAAGCCTTCTATATTGGTATGACTAGTAGAAGCTTAAGAGAAATAATTAAGGAAAACTTGTACTCCTTAAAACCTAAGGATAGCAATAACACACTGTTTAGATATTCTGATGTCTTTAAAAATACAAAAAAAATTCTATTTGCAATACTGGAGCAGGTTCCTCTAGATTTAAGAAGGGGAAATTATAAAAATGCTGTGGAAAAGAGGGAGACTATATGGCCGATTAGGGTGGTAGCGAACCAATTTCCTGGGTTGAATGAGACCATTAATATAAAATGTTTTCAAGTGAAAGGAGGCTAGCTAAATAAAGGGTTAAATGTGAGATTTGAAAGTGTTAATTGATTTTTAATATGTTTTGAAAGTCTTGGTTAACATTATGTATTTGAACACTGAGTATTGTATGTGAATTTATTTGTGGAAAGGCTCACCCAGACTCTGCTACAGCTTGCTGTCAGGGAAGGTTAGTTTGCTTTTTATTTGTTGTATTTTGTATTACTTTATTGCTTTTTTCTATTTTGTATACTGTGATTTCTTTTCTTTACACTGTTTTACTTGTATTCTGCTTTTAACTGCATATTAAAACTTGAAAATAGACCACAGCTCCGTCTCTTGTGATTCAGACTGAAATTAGAACAGGTCAATTAAGGAGTCACACAAGTCAGAACAGGTCAGTTAAGGTTAATCATCCGTGAACTGAGAGGTGGCGCTAGGAACTAAACCTTCTATTTAAGGGGTAAAAACAAAACATTTCAGAGTTTTACTGGAAAGGCATACCCAGAATCTGCTACAGTTTGCTGTGAGGGAAAGGTTAGTTTGCTTTTTATTTGTTGTACTTTGTATTACTTTATTGGCTTTTTCTATTCTGTATACTGTGATTTCTTTTCTTTACATTGTGTTTTACTTGCATTCTGCTTTTAACTGCATATTAAAACTTGAAAACAGACCACAGCTCCGTCTCTTGTGAGTCAGACAAATTAGAACAGGTCAATTAAGGAGTCACACATAAGTCAGAACAGGTCGGTTACGGTTAATCATCCATGAACTGAGGGGGTGGAGTTAGGAACTAAACCTTCTATTTAAGGGATAAAATAAAACATCTCAAAGCTTTACTGGAAAGGTTCACCTATTGCGAGTCAGACAGAAATTTTCTCACCCAGTTACTGTTGTGTTCTTAAACAACACTCCCCAGGATTTACTAATCTTCCGTGTAAGACTAGATTAGTCTTACACGGAAGCGCCAGTCTAAAAGTATGATGGCAGCGTGCCATGCATATTAATGAGGGCACGCTGCTTCAACTCTAAAGCTTACACGGAGCGTGGATGAGTGAAGGGGGCATGTCAGACTGCCGAGCAGTCCAAAAATCCACGCCCCTGCAATGAAGAAACGCCGCAATTTCAAGTTACATGAGCGAGTCCGCTCACATGTGCACAATGTAACACTACACTCCCCCATATGTTAAACAACTGACAAAATTAAAAATAGAAAGAGTTTTTTTATTTTTTTTTATTTCATCTGATATAGCTGTCCATATTTGCGCGGGTTTGCCCATTGCTTAGCTACAGTTAGCAGCTTAGACTCCAGAAGAGAATAATAAGAAAATATATGCAAATTAAGCAAAATAGCGATAGCGTAGTGGTTAGAGCCTTCGCACAAAGAGGAGGCATTCCCGGTTCGAGTCCCACTACTGCACATTCCATTTTCTGTTGGAAATCTGTATACAAAAATATAACATTTTTTTATGTATAAGTTTTGTAAAAAGCATTGAAATGTTAAATGTAGTACTGAATGAATTTTATATATATATATATATATATATATATATATATATATATATATGAAGGTGAAATGGTTATGCATTCTGAGGCAAGAGTACCCTATTTTAAGCAATATAAAGTACTGCTAAGCACATTTCACCAGTATTGAGCATATTTAAATCCAGTTAATCATAGCCGCGCACTGCGTTAACCAGTGCAATGTCTTTGCGCGTAGCTGCGCACCATGCTAACCAGCGCAACGTTGGGCAAAGTCGGTTAAACACAGCCACACCTCCTTTACTGTACCTTAACCAGTCAGGTCTGCCCAGTAGGAAAATAAGCAGTGACAGGGCTCAAACTCAGGATACTGTGCACTATAGTCACAGTACTTAACCACTAAGCCATGACAACATTTCATAAACATGCACTTTCAACAGACACATATCTATCAAAGGAATTTTAAACATTGCCAACATCAGCTAAGCAGGCGTGCCTACAGCTGAGTTTTTCCAAAAGTGACCAATCACAAATAAGTGCGGGAAATGAGGCATATTTAAGCTCCACAGGTGGGAATACTTTCTATAACTGATTGTAGCTTCCTTCTGCAGTCAGCATGGCTGGTGTTGGAGAAGGCACTCGATTTAGAGCGCAACGCTGGGGCATTGAGGAGTCCAAAGTAATGGATTGGCTCCTTGTCCACAATCACGAGGAAAGACTCCTGCAGGGCCAGTACCAGGGTACCGAATATAAAATGGAGGCCTGGAACAGTCTTGCCCGTGATCCCACCAGTGCCACTGGTGTTCCTTGGACTGGTGAGCAGGTCAGGCGCCATTATTCTGACCTGAAGCGACGTAGGGAGGATCAACTGGACCAGTGGATCCAGGAATCCCGTGCGATGCCTAATGCCCCAGTACTGAGTAATTAGCCATTGTATTAAGTAGTTAAGAATTGCTATGCTTGTCTATACTATGGATAGGTATGTCTCAATATCACTGCATTTACTTCACAGCTGCAGGTGTCCGGGCTATGAACCAGCAAGCCCATGAAGATAGGCTGCAAAGGCTGCGTCATCAGGCATGTTAGTAATTATTCTGCATGTACTATTATATAAAATAAATGAGACAGCCTTCAAAAAGTGTTTTAACCCAATAAATAAAGGTGTAATAATCCTTTAATAAATGTATAAGTCCTGGAGTGCGTCTGTGTCATTTTCTTTGATATGTTGTTGTACTGTTGCATTCTACAAATAGTAGTGTTGTATTAAGCAGAGTCAACCCACACTTGGGTAGGCCCATATAACGTGGATTAAGGGAGTGCCAGTAGTGTCTATGCATATTTACAGCCCTCAACTGTTGGTTCATGCCCAGCATGTACAGGTTAATCTGGCACATGAGTAGCTTGGTATTATGTTCCCCAGAAATGTCAGTGTGCTGTGCCAGAAATGTAGGGAGCTGTTAACATATAACTGATACTTTCACCTGAACATATCTAGATAATTATATGAAAGTAGAGCTGTCAGTGTACCATCTTAGCAGTAGTGTGTGTGAGCAACTCTCAAAGTATGTTGCAGTAACATCTGCATCTTGGACAGTTTGTATGCAAGATACAGCTCATGTATATAATGATCTAGCAAAATCCATTTGCACAATATAAGGACATTGGGTAGTGTAATAATACATGTAAGGGGCATATAACTACAGTTAATAGGAATGTACTGAAAACTAGAAGGATATACAAGTTATTAATTGAGCTATCTTTCTCCACCCTACTATATGTGCATAAAAAATGCAATTCCACACCTCAATCGGTATTGTCTAATCTCAAAATATTTGTTGGGACATATATCCTATTGGTTGTTAAAATACCACAATATTGGTGGCCTGTTGCCATCAATTAAACCTGCATGCTGTTGTAATGTCCACTATTGTTCTATATATGCATGTGTTATGCTTGCTTTTCAACTGTTGAAAATCTGGTGTGTTGGGTTAATGGGAATACTTCTGCATGCTGTTATTACTAATTGGGAATTCTGTTGACTGTTACTAACCAATATCTTTACTAAACTCTCCAAAACATAGTTTGTATGGGAAGGCCAATCCCAGTGGACCCCCACCTGTCCCACCTCAGCTAGCCATGGCACCTGGCACCAGCAGATCTGGTGCCCAGCCTGGGACCTCCTCCTCCATTGGCCCTGTGCCACCTTCGGGTGGTAGCGCTGCAGGGGATAGGGCTCGGCCCCCTGTGCAAGCATGGGTGGAGTTGGACCACCTATCACCCTTCGAATGGTCCGGGCTGTGGTGCATAGAGAGATTGAATGTTCTGTTGCAGAACCTCTACGCCAGCTTGAGGCCCAAGTGGCGCAACTCCCAAGTCAGCCTGCCCCTCCTAGACAGCATCCAGCATAGCCACCCTCTGGACCTGAAGGTGCATTGGTGACTGCCCATGGGTGAGGACCTCAGTCCCACTGTTTCCATCTGGGGGCTCATAGGCTTTGCGATTTCCAAACATCCCTCCCCGTCAAAGGTATTCACCCACCACGTGTGTCATATACCACCCCTGTATGCATCTTGTTTGTCTTGTCTGTTTACCTCCCCAACCTACCTCCCCAAATATACCTACTTCCCCTACCCCACCTTCCACTCTAACCTGGAAAACAAAAGGGCAATCTGCTCACAAGAAAAAAAATTACGCCCCATACATAGCTCCCCATTTTGCACACGTCCACTGGACACATGAAATGTTATTTAATTGGCATTACAACATACTTTGTTGTCCTCACCCCTCTCTCAGAGGTTGAAGGTTTCATATCAACCTCCAAATTTATTGCATACGCACAGCTGTTGAAGAAATGGGCAGCTATGGACCTTCCCGACACCCGTCCTGCACATCCCGAGCTATTTTCCATACTGTCTTTCCCTCTTTGTGCCCCTTTTTCACCACTTTCCTATCTCCCCATTTTTCTTTTCTTTCAAAGAAATGAGCACGGGGGTGAGCGGGAGTAAGCACTATTAAGCAGTAGTTAGTGGGTTTGCGCGAGTTTGCCCTTGGCTAAGCAATGCGCAGCAATGTGCAAACCCATGCAAACCAGCTTACAACTGCTTAAAAGTGCCTTAGTCACTCTGTATGTGAGGGCCCTTGTTCTGCTCAGGAGCAAAATAAAACACATCTGTAAGTCTCGAACCCCAGACCTTGCACACACTACACAACATGAAGTACCACTAAGCCACGGTAGCTATACATCAAGTTGGTGCTTAAATAAATATATCATGCATCAGAATGAGTGAATGTAAAGGAAATATAGGAATACCATACCACACAACTTATTCTGTGGATGTTGACCAACAGTTGTTGTGGGATTACATTACATGACTGTGATAAGAGAAGCAGCCATTCTAGTAGGAAATAATGTTACACCATCACTTTACAACCCCACACAGTATCACAGCAGGACAAATACTGGCATATCTGTTTAGGGCAGAGGCCATACCTACCAACTGTCCCTAAATTTCAGGGATGTCCCTGATTTTGAAACAAATTTTAGCTCTGCCTCTCTGAATCCCTGTGAAAACTACTGACTTTGACCAGAAAGGTGGTGAATTACACTTAATGAATAATGACAATAATTAAGAGTTAAACACTTCTTTTACTTCAGAAAAGGTGTATTAATTCATATGCTCTGATTCTCTCAATGTCTCAACTTAATGGCACTAATATTTTAAAGGTGTCCCTGACTTTCTTGACTTTTCCCTCAGTCTGTTCAAATATGTACCTGAGTGGTTGACAGGTCTGGCAGAGGCAGAAACACAGAGGCATATCAGCCTTTCTGCTGTTACACACTGTGCAAATAGCTTTGGATGGAGTTTTGAAAGCATACCCTTGTGTAGGAATACAACACTGAAATACAAATGGATGTAGCCATGTACTGGTAGCAACCAACTGTAAGAATGCCATTGCTCTATTGCTGAAAAGACCTGTGTGGTACACAGACAAAAAATAACAGGCTATTCTGTGGCTATCATGTGGATAGGTCCACAGTTGGGAGTTATGCAGACAGAATACTTGCCTTGATAAACTAACATGTACACAGCAACCCTGTAAGTCCAGCAAGATAAAATCCACACAATAGTATTTACGCTCTCTGTACTTCTGCACCCCTACCCAAATGTAGAATATACCTGTGTGTGCAGGGTCTACCAAGGATGTAGGTAAGCATACTCACAGTACTGAAATGTGTCCAGTTTTACTGAGCAGCTTGTGCTAATGTCAACACTAAAAAAGCACAAACTGTTTAGAACTGAGTAAATGAATATTCACAGTATAGCAGTTCACAAACAATTCGTGTGCGAAAGGAATACATCTCAATAACTAGCTTTGTATGGCAGTTGAAAAGAAAGTACATCTTTCCATGTATCTTGGGGTAGCATTTTGAGGGGTGAGTACATTTCTACACTGACAAGTGGGTACTGGAAGCAGCAACATTAGGTCTGAGTATAAAATGTAAATCTCTGGCCACACCCCTGGCTTCTGATATAAGAACTATACCAACTTTCTGTCTTAAACAATGATGTCCACAGCAAACAAGGATGATCTCCATCTTGGAAAGCTGAAAGGGCCACGCCTACATGAGTCAGCAATTTATAGTACTGGGTTGCTATGACAGGGATTACTGCAATTACTACACAGCAGGCTGCATGCAATTAGCAAATGGTGGCCACTAATTGGTGCAGAGGCCATCACATGCTCATGTGCAAATTCCTACAAAAGCAGGCTGCAATCTCTGCCAACAAATGCAATCACTCTATTGCAGAGACTGACAGAGAGAGAGAGAGACAGAGAAAAGGAAAAAGAAATATTATCAAATCATACAAAGGAAAGGTATGCAACACATATGTATTTACTGGCATGTAGTAGATGTTACTGAATAGTCCATATAATGTGAACCATTCATATGTGGCAGCAGTACTTCTTTATGCACAGATGTTCTGCTTAACTACTGCTATGGACAATACTGTGTGTACCTGTGGGCAGTGGGACATACCTGTGAAATGTGTAGCTCAGCATTAAATGTCTGATCCATGTTATCTGTGTTCTGTACAGTAGTGTGGCCAATGGCTGTTGGGGGAATTAGCGCTGACATTATATAAACATGGGTGTGACAGAACAACACATGCACGATTGTCATATTAAAGTGTAGCTTAGCACTAGCAACTGCTGTAGCAGTCTAGTATGCTCATCTAGCATCTGTTGCCATATATACCCCTCTAATGCTAGTGTGTGTTCATATGTGACACCTGTTTGTGTTGCAGCAAGGACCAACAGTTCAGCTGCGAGGTCCAGGGACTAACAACAGTGTGGACCTTGTGTGTGTATGCCACACACATACAGAGAAATATATATGTGTCATATATATTCACATCTGTATATGTGCATAGAGCAGGGGACATATTGCAACTGTTTGTGAAGGGGGGAGATATATATGTTGTTGAAGGTTAGTATGCTCATATTTGTATGTAGGTTTTAGTGTGCGACAAACAAGACAGCATACAGTGCTGGTATATGACATGTGGTGGTTAAACACTGTGGGTGGTTTGTTCAGTTTGCAATGTTGAAGCCAGTAAGGCCTGCTAAAGCTACCTGGGCTGTGAGCACATTCAGTGCATTTATCCCAAGACTGTGCGATTTTATTACATTACTGTACACCTTACATCCTTTGTATAATTGATATTCTCACTATGAAAGGTGAAATGTATATGTGCCTACAAATATATGTATATGTAGACCAATGGATGTGTATATGTGTGTATATATATATATATATATATATATATATATATATATATATATATAGTTACATATACTCATACACACCTACATCTACTTGTACTGTTGACTGACTGTGATGGTCAATATGTTTGTGAATACATCAAAAGTATGTATCTGTGGGATAGCTTAGGGGGAAACTGTTTATGTCATGGTATTATGGGTCCTTGCTTTGATGCTAGCAAAAACTGTGTATTCTGTTGCTAGGCAGAACAAGTGCTATTGCATACAGTGTGATTAAGTCCCTTGGATTTAACTAGGGTGTGTCACTGGAGGCTAAAGCACTACATCTATGATTATTGATTGGTACCGATGTTGAATGCAAATCCTGTGTGTACTGTAGTACTACTTGAAGCTCTGGGCCTGTACAGCAAAGTATGGTGTATGTCCACATTGCTTGCATCCACTGTTTTGTGTGGTCCCTGTATTCATCACAGATTACATTTCTCAATATTAAGGTTGTGTAAGTACTGACACACAGTACTGTATAGTACACACTGAAAGTTTATCTGGGTTGTCATACCTTTGTGTCCTGTATGTCTGATATGTGTGTGTGGGTATGTCTGTAACATGTCCTTTGACAAATGTGTGGTAAAACATAACTGCGTATCTAGCAACATTCATAGTGTACTACAGCAGTATGCGACCTATATTCCCAATTGTGCACATATTTTGGCCATGGGTTTGCCATTAACAAGTTGTGTGGTATAATAGTAATACATTTACTGGACCTTACACTGATTGTGATGGATGATATATTTCTTTACACATCAGCTTGATGTATATCTGCTGTGGCTAGGTGGTGCATCGTGTTGCATACAATGTGCCAGGTACTCTTGTATAGTCTTGTATAGTGATTTTATTTTGTTGCTGTGCAGAACATGGTTCATTAGATAGACAGTGAGCAAGGCACTTTCAAGCAGTTGTGGGGTGAGCAGTGATAAGTGGCAGTTACAGTGTTTCACTCTCGGTTAGCTTATAGGTTGCTATATATGGCAGTTCAGTGATATCTGTACTGTAAAATGTTAAATGTGCCATATGACTTGCTCAGACATATTTTTGTATTTATGTCTTCCAGGGATCATGGTCCATCGCAGGAACCCCAGTTACAGTAGTGCTGAAGATGATATCATTACTAGCAGTATGATTCAGCACTACTGTCTCATGTTCTCACGAACCAGCCAGGACCAGCAGGAGCATACTGCAATGTGGCAAGATGTCCGCAGGGTCAATGAGGTAGGCCTGCATAACCGGACATATGAGCAGGTATGCCACCACTGCAGTGATCTTCTCAGACATGTCCGTCAGCGTGCTGCTGATGTGCATAGACAACAGCTTGCAACAGGAGGTGGTGTTAATATCCATTCCCCCCTCACCAGAGTGGAGGAGCTGCTCCTGGGCCTGGTGGCACCTGCCCAATAACAGCAGCAGCAGACATACACCATGATGGAGGGTGGAGCCACCCAGCAAGCACACATGGAGCATGCAGGTAACATGGCATATCTGTAGACTACTGTTATCTGTATTGGTAGATCATGCATATGTGAGATGTGGAGTGTGTCATTCAAAGATGTGGAGCCTATTGTTGTGCAATACTGATCATTTGGAACATAATCTGTAGCCCTGTGAATGTAAGCTGTTGTACTGTAAGACTGCAAACACACAGTAGCAATGCCACAGTTGTGGCCACTGACAATTTGTCTCATCTCTATGTAGGTCCCTCTGGGGTGACATCAAGGCAGCAGACAGATGCTGGTGAGTGTGTTCTACATTTATTATTGTAAATAAAAAGTGCATGTCATAGTTAAGGTGTAGGCCATATACACATGTAACACACCTACCCATAATGCATGCTGTGCATGTTTGGTGTAAGAGCACGCACATCTCACTAATGTGATTAGCTGCCTCAAACAAATGCAATACCTAGACCATCTCAAACAAATGTGGCTAGACTGTAGTGACCACTGGATAGGCACAGTTGATACTCAACATGCACATAACATACACATCTATGTCATACACACAGCATTTTAACATGCTACACATAAAGGATTCCCAAACTCTCTGTAAAGACACACTCCAGTATCCAAAATCTCATCCACACATTACACATAATACACCTGAGGTGTAGAGGCCTATCATAGGGAATTTAAACACTCTGCAACACACTACACATTCATGTCAGGGAATGCTCCTTATTGGCCTCCTTACAAACTCATGCAACAACTGGTTGTGAAATGGTGAATTTAGCCAAGGTAGTACAGTTCCAGCACAGCATGATTAGTGCTGGTTTTGGAAACATTTGTAGCCTTGAGTGACCACCTGATGCTTCATGATGATGGCCTATGGTACTATACCCCATCCAGTTATTGTAACCACAGTACTACACATAGCTTTCATTGTTATACACCTTAATGTTGCATGTGTGCACACATATGCACCTCTAAACAGTATGTATACCAATCACCATTTGCACAACTGACACATATATGTCTTGTGATGCTACTGAGTGGCTAGGTCATATGACACACATTGGGTATATGTAGTGTTTAAATATGCAGTTGTGTTTTAGCAAGGCATGTCATGGATGAGACTGGCATGACCACAATATGATCTACACTCACCATAAGTACCGTACATTGGGTATGTGGCCGAATGGTATTCCATCAATTATCCATGCACCACTGATGATGTTGTGTGGATACTCATCATGCATGTGCTAAAAATGTGTCCACAATTATTTGCTAAAGACACAGAGGCTGTAATCAGCATTGGATACCTATCTGACAAACAGATACACTTCCAGCAATGGTATGTACACCTGTGAGTTATGGTGCACAGTACATTACAGGGTTATGAATACCTGCACAGCAATGTTGTGTCCATGTATGCATCATGTTCCGGGGGAGGGCCATCACCTAATAACAAAATACATGCATGAAAGCCATGCATACGGTTAGTAACAAGGACTGACTACACTTGCAGTGCATGCTGTTGAGTAACACATGCCCTGCATGCTGACATGTGTAATATGACTGTTTTGCTTGTGATACTGTACCCCACCATCACCCATTATTGTGTATGTTCTGTGATTGCCTATGTTGTGTGTGTCTGCTTTAGGGAGGAGTGTATTTGTGTGTGTGTGCATGTGGTCTGAAGTCATGTTCAGGTCTTAAAGTGTGTTTCATGTTTTCCTCTCACAGGTGCCAAGGTGGGGCTGGTTCAGTACAGCAGGGAACCTGATGTCACTGAGACAGACAGTGATGATGAGTATAGGTGTGCTGAGGCACAGCCAGGTTTGTCAGGGTCTGTTGTTGGGCCACCAATTGACAGTACACAAGTCTCCACCCTATCCATGCACACAGTCATACTGCCTGTACATCCATCATCACCATTGCCCTTAGCTGAGGGACAGTGTATGGTTGGCACTGGCCAGGACAGTGTGGTATCTATGGCAAATGTATCATGACACAGCAGCCATAGCCAGATGTCTGGAATGGCACCATATAGGGAGATGCCCAGGGGTTCTCGTCAGAGCATTGCTGGTCATCATGCCCCTGGCAGACGTGCCACACCTCTTTCTACCACATGCATGTTCCAG
This sequence comes from Protopterus annectens, assembly GCF_019279795.1. NCBI lineage: Eukaryota > Metazoa > Chordata > Ceratodontiformes > Protopteridae > Protopterus > Protopterus annectens. The sequence goes on from NC_056734.1 coordinate 472,833,917, forward strand.
GCTGTCATGGAGGCACAGACACGAATGGAGCGGTACACCAGACAGGGGCTAAGGGCACAGAGGGCTCATTACACCTCTGTAAATGACAGTGTCCGTGACCTTGCAGGTGCCATACGTAACTACACTGAGGTCACTGATAGACGTTGGGGTGAGACATTGGATGTCCTCCACAATGTCATGCCCATGTGTCAGGACAGTGCGGGACAGTTGAGACATCGACATGGATGTATGCCAGCAATGTCAGCAGCTGGAGGTCGCCGTGGAAGTCCAGCAAGTCACAGCCACTCCCGTAGTGCCAGTACCAGCCCCAGCAATGTTGGGGGGGCTGCCCATAGACCGTCCTAGCAGACTGCGTGCACGTGGCTCTGGCCAGTCCCAGCAGGGACCTGGATCCAGTGGACATTTGTCAACCTTTTCAGATAGTACCCGATCTGGATTAGTATCTGATACTGTCTGTAGCACCCCTGCCAGACACAGGTTCCGTATCCATGGCCAGAGATGGTGATCTGTAAAGCCTGCCAGGTACAGTCTGTAGCTGTCTCACAAATACCTGTATATGGCAGCCACATGGTGGAACTGTGTGCATGCAAACACACACACAAACCAGAAACCTAGAGCAACACATACCCACACACATTACATCAACATTGGCCCATAACAGTACTCATGGCCCTCACACATACACTCACACACACGTCAATTGTATGGCTCAGTGTAGGCCTCTGGCAAACCAAACACACACCCTGTGCATATGATGAAACCTGTGCCACCTCCTGTCATCTGTAACATTGATGCAGGAACAGGCTAATATGGTGCTGATGCACAGGGTGATTTTAATAAAGTATAGCAATGGTTGGATGTGTAGCATGTTGTCAGCAGTAAAGTGTAATGATATCCTTGAAGGTGTAGCTGAGCAGGCATGATGCATTAAAGCTGTAATTAGCAATGTTGTATTGTTTGCCAGTGTTTATTACAATTGTGTTTTGTTTGCCCTTGTGCCACTTGGCTGATGTGTGTAGTTGTGGCAGCATGCATTATACAGTGGACAGTAAGTGTGGGGTGTGTGCAACACAGATTTACAGGTGTCCATTTGTGAACATGGTGGAGGTGCACTGTCTGCATGTACATGTATATTGGACACATGGGCAGGGTGACATGCCCTGTATTGGCCAGTGTTAACACTCCATAGTTTCTACTGGTGGCCAGTATGCATTGTACTACACACATTTTGGAACTTGAGTACGCATGTGTGTGTATGACACGGGTTGACGCAGTGCTGTGGGTGATGCTGTTGTTGCTATCTGTCATTGGTTTGCATTACTAAGGTTAACACTGTCCCAAGCTGCATAATCCTTTAGTAATGCACACTGTTCACCTACAGGGTTGCATGGACCGTGCTATCACAAACACAAGAAATTCTCACTTATACAGTAAAAGTGCATTAGTCTCATGGACTCCTGCCATGAAGTAAATATATAATAAAAGGTGTGAAGTTGTACCAAAAAAGAGTTTCATACCAAGAAGGGATAACCTCTCTGGTCAGTATCATTGGGAAAATACAATCCCTCAATAAACATACAAGGCAAGCTTCAAAATACAAAATGGCAAGAATTCCAAAGACAACACTAAAGTTTTCTTTAGTGTTGTGTATAAGCTACAGGGGAAATCTCAGATCGGGTCAATGTAAATGGTCACAAAGTACACTTATCTGACTGACATTACCAATTTCTTGTCAGACAGTTTGAATGCGGATTTCACCACCCTGTCGTTACACAAGGGCCACATTTCCAGACCTGAAGAATGTAAAACCTGATGATTCACGGACACTCTAGTTAAAACCAAAGTCCAAACCACAGTGGCAATGGTACTGGACAGTGTCCCTGGCTGTGTCATACATAAGCTGACATATGAAGTCACTACTTACCTAAACACTCTGTCCAGATGCAGCCTCTATACAGGTTACATACTTGTGGAATGACGCATGGTAATGGTGTTCACAGTCCACCAGGGTTGAGCTACAACGTCTTCTTCTCCTTTCGGATGTTCCCATTAGGGGTCGCCACAGTAGATCATCTGTTTCCATTTCTTACTGCCCTCTGCATCTTGCGCTGTCACACCATCCATCTGCATGTCCTCTCATCACAACCATAAACCTCATCTTAGGCATTCCTCTTTTCCTGTTACCTGGCGGCTTCATCCTTAGCATCTATTTCACAATATACCCTGCATCCCTCCTCAGCACATGTATAAACCAACTTAATCCTGCCTATCTGGCTTGGTCTACTAACCTTCAAAACTGGGCTGACCCTCTAATATACTTATTCCTAGACCTGTCCACCCTCATCACACCCAGTACAAATGTTAACATAAATTGATTAAGGATAGAACTACAACAGATCCTGGAAACTCTTACCCTATAAGCCAGACAAATGTTATTGGGAAGGCTATGGAGCACAGCATTATGGAACTCATTAACAGAGACATTATGAACCTGCAAACACTGCACCACACCCACTTAGGTACTCTAAAGCCCAGATCATGGCTCATACACCTAGTAGACTTCAAGCCAGTTAACAAGGCTATAGGTGAGGAAGGGGAGGTCCACACAGCCAAGCTATAGCTCACCAGCAATTCATACCCATCCCACATTCTGGTATTATACATAACCTCAACAGACTGACCATAAACAATTGTTAGATGATGGATTGACAACTGACGCACAGATGTAGGACACACAGTAACTTTTTCAGCCTCCATGTACAATTCTATGCCAGTAACAAGTGGTATTCACCTGCACTCAGTCCTGCAACCACTCCTGTTTGGCACATAGCTTTCTTAGGTACAAGCAAACACAGTAGGGATATGTCTGCCCATGTTTGATGAAACTGCATACTGTGGGCTATAGTTTATTCTTCAGATGACGCACACATCCTCCAAAAGGGTATCATAGAGACATATACCTGGTGTCAAACTCATGCTGTAAAGCTATAAGCCAAAGAAAGCATAGTTATCCATTTTAGAAAACAAAGTATCTCCAGAGTACAACATAGGTAGTAGCCCCCAAAATGTGGAGCAGGTACTAATGTATACATAGAGCCATGTGTTTAGTCATCTCTCCTTTGATAATCACATTACCAAAGGGTTTTAGAAATCCCTCTGTGGAGCACATAAGCAATAAAGGGTTTGCATGCAGATCCACAGAGGTTGTTGCACACCTATAATGATTAGTCACCTTTGCCAGACTTTGCTTGCTTTGGAACAGGATTCAAATATACCTCAAGCATAAACCCTCACTCACACTCTTCAATAGAAACCGGGATGAGTGGATGTTAAACAGAAGACGCAGCCCAGGAATCACTGCAGTGGCTAAGCTTGTCACTAGCATACACAAGTGACCTAAGGTCTGGAAAGTGCCAGCACACTCTGGCAAAGATTACAGATGCGTTCATGAAGAAAGCAGAGTACCCACCTATGAAATAATTGAGGTCACATGTATGTATATGGATGTGCCCCACAGCTACCTTACATGTGTAATGTACATACAGTTGTCATTGTGAGGTCATACACTAAAAAAAAATCAAAACCCACTCCACATTGACCAATGGTGTCACACACGCACACACATGGAACACACACACACACACACACACACACACACACACACACACACACACACACACACACACACACACACACACACACACACACAGTCAGCAAGTGTGAGATTCAAACTCCTTCCTAAGTACATTATGATACTACAGCAGTACAAATTTACACAACGCGCTATACACATTACTGGGATTTCACCTTTCCACAGGTATACTGTAGGATGGTGACATCATCAGACTTCACAAAGATGAATATACCATTTTTAAGGGGTGTGAGTATTCTCCAAAAAGGTTGCTCCTCCCCAAGGAGGCAGACACACACACACACACACACACACACACACACACACAGTTGGCTAGTGCAGGATTCAAACCCCTACCTAACTACATTATGATACTACAGCAGTACACATTTACACGACGTGCTATACACATTACTGGGATTTCTCCTTTCCACAGGTATATTTGTAGGATGGTGACATCATCAGACTTGACAAAGATGAGTATACCACTTTTACGGGGTGTGAGTGTTCTCCAAAAAGGTTGCTCCTCCCCAGGGAGACACACACACACACACACACACACACACACACACACACACACACACAGTTGGCAAGTGCAGGATTCAAACCCCTACCTAACTGCACTATGATACTACAGCAGTACACATTTACACGACGTGCTATACACATTACTGGGATTTCTCCTTTCCACAGGTATATTTGTAGGATGGTGACATCATCAGACTTGACAAAGATGAGTATACCACTTTTACGGGGTGTGAGTGTTCTCCAAAAAGGTTGCTCCTCCCCAGGGAGACACACACACACACACACACACACACACACACACACACACACACACACACACACACACAGTTGGCAAGTGCAGGATTCAAACCCCTACCTAACTGCACTATGATACTACAGCAGTACGCATTTACACGATGCGTTATACACATTACTGGGATTTCTCCTTTCCACAGGTATATTTGTAGGATGGTGACATCATCAGACTTGACAAAGATGAGTATAGCACTTTTAAGGGGTGTGAGTATTCTCCAAAAAGGTTGCTCCTCCCCAGGGAGACATACACTGGCTTTCTCTCTCACACACACACAAACACACACACACACACACACACACACACACACACACACACACACACACACACACACACACAAAATGGGCAAGTGCAGGATTCAAACCCATACCTAACTACATTATGATACTACAGCAGTATGCATTCACACAACGCGCTATACACATTACTGGGATTTCTCCTTTCCACAGGTATATTTGTAGGATGGTGACATCATCAGACTTGACAAAGATGAGTATACCACTTTTAAGGGGTGTGAGTAGTCTCCAAAAAGGTTGCTCTCTCCCCAGGGAGAGACAGAGACACACACACACACACACACAGTTGGCAAGTGCGGGGTTCTTAATCCAAACAAAGTACGTCTTTACACTTCAGCAAGCAATATGGAGTTACAGTGTGCAGTACAGACATTACTTGCTGACAGTTTGCCCAAAGTTTTTTTTTTCACATTTGCTAACCTCAGCAGGCTTATCATACTAGGTGTATTGTGAGTGTATTGTATGCACAGGCCATGACCATATCATATATGGGTTGATGCACCACATGCTGGCACACACAGGGTCAAACCGGTGGCTAGGCCCGGTTAATCCAATACTGGACAATACAGTCAGGAGGAGTAGGGTCATACAACCACAACACCAAATGTCTCACATAGACCTACAATATAAGCACCAGCAAAACACACACATAAATACACATTACCATACTCGGAGAATACAAATATCATTCTGAAAAAGAGAGAGTGTCCTCCTAAGCAGACAAGCAAGCAAGCAACATGCACCTCCAAGCACACCCCAGAAAACACATAATACACCAAAGCAGTGTGCCTCACAACAGGCCCTAAGGCAAAACAACATACCCAACACACTAGTAATAGGTGACTTCATAGTCAGGCACACAGATGTTCCACTCACTCAGCTGGACAAGGGGAAGGTTACTGTCAGTTGTCTGTCAGGTGCTATGATCTGCCACATAACACAAGCACTTACATCACTCCAGAACAGGTACATATGACGCGTTCTTTGTACATGTCAGTGTGAATGATCTGAGACATACCTCCCAGGACAACATGACAAGAGATATACAGTAGCTCTATGATCATGTAGCCCAGGCTGGTATGACCCTGATCTTGAGTAGCATCTTACCTTCACCTACATGATACTCCAATATAACAGAAAGACGATAAACTTCAACAATTGGCTGAGCTTCTGGTGTCATTCAAAGGGAATCCAGTCTCTGCCTGCCTGTGATGACATGATAGACAAGCCTCGTTGCTTCGCTACAGATGGTTTGCACCTGTTGCCCCTATGCTTCTGAATACTGGCCAAGGATTTTGCTGTCCCCATATTACCTTTTTTAGGCAAGGCTCAAAGGTTCATAGGTAGGTACTAGGCTATCTGCCCTGGGGCCTATACAAGTCCAGCCAAAAAGGTATCCTGGCTTTTGCCACCCAAGAAATTTATTTTCCTGTGCTACTGTCAAGCAGAGCCACAAAAGTGATCCCCGGGGTGAATTTCCTATTTCCCATCCAATCATCAAGATTTTTCTTGAAGAGTGCTAATGAGGAGCTTTGTTTGCTATAGATAGGTAGTTTATTCCGGAGTATGTATGGGAAGTCTCTGGGACAGGAATCTATCCCTCTGGCATGTTCTGTTTATTGTGGTGACAAGGTTTTGGTCCCTAGAGCATGTAGGTTCATAGGTAGGTACTAGCCTATCTGCCCAAGGGCATTTATAAGCCTAGCCAGAATGTGTCGGCTTTTGCCTCCCTTTTAAATTAGTTTCCTGGGCCCCTGTCCAGCAGGGCCACTGAAGTGATCCCAGGGGTAAATTTACGATTTCCCATCCACTCATCAAGATTCCTCTTGAAGAGAGTCAGTGAGGGGCTCTGCCTAACATAAACTGGGATTCTATTCCAGAGCGAGGGAAGTCTCTGGGAAAGGAATCTATCTCTCCAGCACGTCCTATTTATTGCTGTGCTGAGGTTTAATTCACTGGAGCGTGTGGCTCTAAAAGATTTGGTTTTCTTGAGGTGGAGCATGTCCATTAATTCAGGGTTGGACATGGCCTTATACGTCAGGCATAGAATACCTTTGAGCAGGCAGTAAGCAACTGAGTAGAGCTGGAGTTTCTTTAGTCGAGCTGCATAGGGCATCTCTTTGAGGCCCATGATCCTCTTGGTGAGGTACTTCTGTGGTCTTTCCAGCTGTTTCATGTGCCGATTAAGGTACATACCAAATAGGGCATTATACTCTATTATGGGCCTAATGAGTGATGTGTAGAGGGGCACAATGACCTCTCTTGATCTAGAGGTGAACCTTTTTGTGATTAGGTGGGCTACATAGAAGGAATTTCTAACCACTTTGGCAATGTGATTATCAAAGGAGAGGTTACTATCTACCTGGGTCCCCAGGTCCCTAATTACATTTTCCATACCTAGTGGATTACCACCTATGTGGTAATTCGTGGGCACTTTGTTTTTTCCAAAGGGGATGACTATGCATTTTTTGGCATTCAGCTTGAGGCCATGGTTTTGACACCAGGTATCTCTCTCTGCAAGACCCTTCTGGAGGATGTCTATCACAGTCGGAGAGTCGATTATGGCCCCCAGTTTGCAGTCATCTGCGAAATTGGTCAGCCATAGTCCTCCCGTGCTTGCATGTACCTCAGAGAAGTATATACCAAACAGAAGGGGTCCCAGGACCGAGCCCTGTGGGGTGCCACTTGTGACTGGTTTAGAGTCGGACATGGCACCCGCAACTCTGACAATGTGTGTTCTATCCGTGAGCCAGTTGGCCACCCATCTCGTGACATAGGGGTTAATATTCAAGCTGGTAAGCTTGTCTATGATGTCAGAGTGGGGAATGGTGTTGAAGGCCTTAGCGAGGTCCAGATACGCTGCGTGGACTACCTTCCCTTCATCTATGGCCTTGGTGACTGTTTCAAAGAAGTCAACTAGGTTTAGGAGGCAGGATCTGCCTTTAACAAAGCCGAATTGGGTAGGGGGTCCAATGTCTGAAGGTTCCCAATGTCTCTGTTTATGAGTTCCATGATAATTCGCTCCTGAGTTTTGCAGACCAGGCTGGTCAGGCTTATAGGGCGATAGTTCCCAGGTTTTGTTGTGGCACCACCTTTGTGGAGCGGGATGACTGTTGCTGTATGACATTCTTTGGGTACATAGCCTGTGGTAAGGCTGAGTCTGAACAGTGAATTTAGGTGAGGGTTTAGTTCCTTTTGGAGCTCGTGTAAGATGCAGCCTGGGACACCATCCGGTCCCATTGATGCTGTGTTCTTAGCGTTGGAGAGGGCTATTTTTACCTGCATGACCATGATGTCTGGGCCTCTGCATTCTTCTGGGATGGACATGGGTCCTTTTGGGGGTGAAGTTTGCACTGAACTTGTCCGCCAGGATGTTGGCAATGTCAGTTGGTTCAGTGTATTTTTTGCCATTTTGCAGTAGCTCAGAGCATATCTGAGAGTTGCCACCTACATTTTTGATATAGCTAAAGAAGGCTTTGTGGTGGGTGATCTTCTTGGCAATTTTTCTTTCGAAACTGGCCTTGGATGATTTTATGAGCGATCGTAGTTTCTTACTAACATTGATCAGTGATGCCTTTCCTTTTTGGAATTTTGCTCTATCATGCAGTAGTTTCCTTCTTCTGTTGTATAGCTTATTTATGGCCAAGGACCACCAGTCTGGCTTCCTCATTTTGGAGAAGTGAGTCTTGGTTTTACTTGGGATGGCTCAATTCATGCATCCCTGTAGATGCGCATAGAATGCACTTGTAAAGGATTCTGCAGATTGGATAGCATTATCCTTTAGCAAGGGAGCTTTGACACTTTCCACTTCAGTCTTGAGAAGTGTGAAGTTTGCTTTTGAAAAGTTTTTCACAGTGGTTTCCTTGACTGGGAGTGGAGTCGGGATATGGATGTCCAGTGTGATTACCTTATGATCTGATCTTACCAGCGAGAGGTTTACCTCTGGTGTGGAACACTGATCCCCCATGTTGGTGATGATCAGGTCAAGTATGTTGTCACCTCCAGTGGGTGTGGTGACCAGCTGTTCCAGGGTGTTTGAGTTTATAAACTCTAGGAAGCGTTGGGCAAAGGAGTTTGTACTTGAGTAATTCTCCCAGTCAATGTTTGGGTAGTTGAAATCTTCTAATATCATGGTGTTTGGTAGGATCTTTATATTTTCCAGTGTTCTCAGGAATGCTGAGTGAGGGTCCTGAGACAAGGTAGGTGATCTGTAGCAGGCTACAATCTGATAAGCAACTTTGCACACTGTTAGTTGCACTTGCATGGTCTCCGAGGCCTCGTGCTGTGCCAATAACCTGGAGGTGTGGGTATCCTTTATGAAAATGGATACACCCCTTCCTTTTGTATTTCGGTCCGGGTTTTGGTGCAGAAGCTCGGAGGGATTGGGATTTTTTTAAGTGGAGCATGTCCAACAGATCTGTGTTTGACATAGCTTTGTATGTTAGGCAGAGATCACCTCCAAGTAGGTGATATGCGACAGAGTAAAGCTGGAGTGTTTTGAGACGGTCTGTGAAGGGCATGTATTTGAGGCCGGTAATCCTCTTTGTGAGGTATTTCTGCGGCCTTTCCAGTTGTTGTAGATGTCTTGTGAGGTACATACCAAAAGGGGCATTGTACTCTATAATGGATCTAATGAGCGATGAGTAGAGGGGAACAATGACCTCTTTTTTTCTGCATGAGAAACCTTTTGTGATGAGGTGTGCCACGTAGAACAACTTCCTGACTACTGTGGCGATGTGATTATCAAAGGAGAAAATTCTGTCCACCTGTGTCCCAAGGTCTCTTATCACACTTTCGGTGTTAAGTATACTACCACCTATGTTGTAATTCATGGGTACAGAGTTTTTACCAAAGGGGATGACAATGCACTTTTTGGCATTGAGCCTGAGGCCATGGCTTTGACACCAGGCATCTGTCTCAGTGAGGCCCTTTTGTAGGATGTCCACGTCGTTAGTAGTTTAGATTATGGCTCCTAGGTTGCAGTCATCTGGGAACTTCATTAGCCAAAGACCTTCTGTGTTGGTCTGTACTTCAGGGAAGTAGATACCAAACAGGAAAGGACACAGGACTGAACTCTGTGGTACTCCACTTGTCTGAAGTCGGATTTGGAGTCTGCTACTTTCACAGTGTGGGTTCTGTCAGTGAGCCAGTTGGCAACCCATCTTGTGACATAGGGATTTACACCTAGTTTCGCGAGTTTATCTATAATTCCAGAGTGGGGGATGGTGTTGAAAGCCTTGGCAAGATCTAGATAGGCTGTGTGAACCACCTTACCCTTGTCTACGGCTTTGGTGACTGCTTCAAAGAAGTCTATCAGGTTTAGGAGACATGATCTGCCTTTTACAAACCTGAACTGGTTGTGGTCCTGAGTTTGGAGATTACCAGTGTGTTTGTTTATAAGTTCCATGATGATACGTTCCATGGCCTTGCAGACCAGGCTCATCAGGCTAATGGGGCGCTAGTTCCCGGGGTCCGTAGTGGCTCCCCCCTTGTGTAGTGAGATAACTGTTGCTGTGCACCATTCAGCAGGCACAAAGCCTGAGGTGAGGCTATGACTGAACATGGTACTTAGGTGTGGTGCCAGTTCATTCTGTAGTTCGTGTAGAACGCAGCCTGGGATATTGTCTGGTCCCATGGATGCTGTGTTCCTGGCTTTGGAGAGTGTGTTTTTTTACCTGTGAGCCATGATGACAGCAACTTTGCATTCTTCTGGTATAGAGATGGGCTCTTTCATGGGTGAGAGGGGGGTAAAGTTAGCACTGATCCTATCTGCCATGATGTTGGCAATACCAGTTGGGTCTGTACATTTAGTGCCATTGTGCTGTAACTCAGAGGAGATCTGAGTGTTGCCATTGAGATTCTTGACATAGCTAAAGAATGCTTTGTGGCTGTCTTTTGAATCAATGGCGATTTTGTTTTTGTAACTAGCTTTGGAGGATTTTATCAGGGATCGCAGCTTCTTACTGAGGCTGACCAGGGAGCTCCTCCTCTCATAGGATTTTACTCTGTTTTGCAACAGTTTCTTCCTTCTGTTGTACAGTTTGTTTATGGCAGGGGGCCACCAGATTGGCTTCTTTTTCTTGGAGGATAGTGTCTTGGTTCTGTTTGAGATAGCACGATCCATGCACTCATGTATGTGCTTATAAAGTGCAATTCTGTAGGATTCAGTAGTCATAACTGTATTGTCCATCTGCATGGGTGTCCTGAAGTTCACCACATCTGTCTTAAGAAGCATGAAGTTGGCTTTGGAGAAATGTTTTTAACATGGTTTCCTTAATGGGGGTTGGGAGCAGAATGTGGATATGTAAGGTAAATAGCTTATGGTCAGATCGGACCAATGAGGCATTGACTTCAGGTGTGGAACACCGGTCACTCAGGACAAACCAAACCCCATAACCAACACAAATAACCACAAAGTGAGCTAAATGCTACTCATTGCCAGAAGTCTCAGCCTCCAAATGCACACAATGGAGGCACTTCTCAGTATGGAGAATATTGATATCTGTGCAGTAACAGAAACATAGTTCAAGGCTCCAGAGAGCACACCAGCACTACCAGGATACTACTCATTCCATACCTTCCACCTGGATCATAGCACATAGGGTGGGGATGTATCCATATTCATCAAGGATACCTACACCTCTCTCTACATCTTCTCTACAGGATATGTACCCATAGAATGTTGCACAGCAACGTTCTTCCCACTCCACAGGAGTGGGGCCACAAAAGACCCTTGGCATTCATGTTGTATGAGCCTGACGAGTCTGATCTGCAAGGCAATGGAGCCAATCATAATGGAAGTCAACAATAAAGACATTGGGAACCTTCACACAATTGAGCACACCCAGTTTGGCTTCATCAAATGCAGATCACGCCTCCTGAACTGGGTGGATTTCTTTGAGACAGTTACCCAGGCTACAGATGATTGAAATGAGCTCCACACAGCCTACCTATACCTCGCTAAGGCCTTTGACACCATTCCCCAGTCAGGTATGATAGATGAACTCACCAACCTGGGCATGAATCCATACATCGCAAGATGGATTGCAAACTGACTCACAGATAGATCCCACAAATGAAGAGTTGCTGGCTACATGTCAGACTCTACACTGGTAACAACTTATGTCCCCCAGGGTTCAGTCCTCCTGTTTGGTATAGACTTCTCAAAAGTACATGCCAACACAGGAGGGTTGTGGTTGACTAAGTTTGCTGGGAACTGTAAAGTGTTTGCCATAATAGAGTCCCCGAATGACACATATATTCTCCAGAAGGGACTCTGAGACAGATGTGTGGTTTCAGAATCATGGCCTCAAGCTCAATGTGAAAGAATGCATAGTAATTCCCTTTGGTGAAAACAAAGTACCCACAAACTACCACATAGGTGTTACCCCCTAAAAATTGACAAGGTAATAAGGGATCTGGGGACACAAGCAGATAGTCATCTTTCCTTTGACAACCATGTTGCCAAAGTGATTAGGAAATCCTATGTGGCCCACCTAATCAACAAAGGGTTTGCATCAGGAGAAAAAGAGGTAGTGGTGGCCCTCTACTCTTAAGTCATCAGACCCATCATTGAGGACAATGCACCATTTTGGATGTACTCGATTATGCATATCCAGCAGCTGTAGAGACCACAGAGGTACCTCACCAAGAGGATTACTGGCCTCAAACAGTTGTGTTATGCAACACAACTGGTAAAACTAAATCTGTTCTCCGTTGCGTACCGCCTACTCAGTGGCACACTCTGCCTAACATACAGAGCCATGTCCAACACAACTGTTGAACATGCTCCATCGATGGATAACAAAATTGAGTCACACTACACACTCCAGGAATATGAACCTCATCACAACAATGAATACAACATGCTGGTGGGATAGAGTGCCATCCTAGACACATGCCTTACTGTGGAACAGAGTCCCAATGTACATCAGACAGAGCCCCTCGTTGACACTCTTCAATAGGAACCTTGATGAGTGGATGGGAAACAAACAATTCACGCCAGGTATCACATCAGCAGCCCCACTAGAAAGGGGCTTAGGGTATTAACTATTAGAACTAGGGCTTAGGAGACTACCCAATAGGGTGGTGAAAGCTGCACAACTTGCCTAGGCTAATATATGCCTTTGTGAAGATAGTTTACTACATAACTATGAACCTATGTGACAGGTACATGTCTACAGATAGTAGATGTGTACTTTATTGTACAGTCGTGTTGTACAGCAGGCACATGGACCACATACACTAATGCTTACAGATACTGGTGGCTGTTATGTACAGTGGGTGATATGTGCACCTCATGTCTTTTGTGTCATTGGGATGTGTGCTGGGTGGGACAGTCCTGGATGGCTCCCTGTCATGTTCACCCTCTTACACACATCTTTGCCCATCCATCTTTGGCTTATTATACTGTGTTCCCCCTACATATATATATATATATATATATATATATATATAGGTACATAGGTGGGTAACAGGCTATCTGCCTGAAGGCATCTATTAGTATGGCCAGAGTGTGCGGCTATCACCACACATGGGGTTAGTTCCCTAGGCCTCTGTGTAGTAGAGCTGATGAAGTGATCCATGGTGTGACAGTTCAGTTTCACATACACTCATCAAGGCTCCTCTGGAAGAGTGTCAGTGAGGGACTCAGCTTAATGTAGGTTGGGAGCCTGTTCCAAAGCAAGGGAGGTCTGTGAGTTAGTAATGTATCCCTCACACATGTTCTACTTATTGTTGTGATGATGAAATCCACAGAGCATGTGGCACAGTGAGCTTGGGTTTACTTCAGATAGAGCATGTACATCAGTTCTGCATTGGACATGGACCTGTCTTTTGGGCAGAGATCGCCTGAGTAGACAGTATGCAACAGAGTACAGATAGAGTTAAATTCAGTCTTGTTGCATGGGGCAACTGTTTGACACCAGTAATCCTCTTGTTGAGATAATTCAGTGGTCTTTCCAGCTGCTGAAGGTGCCTAGTCAGATTCATCGCAAGTGTGCCGTGATACTCTCTGATGGGTCTGATGACTGATGAGCAGAGGGAATCTCCTTTGACCTACATGCAAAGACCTTGGCAATTTGTGGGAACACATAGCATGATTTTCTAATCACTTTGTGAATGTGTTTCTGGAAGTAGAGATGACTATCCACATGTGTCCATAGATCCCTTATTATTACTTCCATATTTAGGGTGTTGGCACCTATGTGGTATTTGTATGACTGTAGCTCGAGGCCATAATTTTGACACCACATCTGTCTGACTGAGACACCTTTTAAGGATGTCTCTGTTGTCCCAAACATCGATTATGACAACCTTTTTGCAGTCATCCACAAACTTTGCTAACCACAGCCCTCGTGTGTTTGACTGTATTTCTGAAAAGTATACACCAGACAGGAAGGGTCCCAGGACTGAGCCATGGGGGACAGCAGTTGTTACCAGCTTACAGTCTAACAGGGAGACCACAATTCTTACCTTGTGGGATCTATCTGTGCCCCAGTTGGTAGTCCATCAGATGACATATGTGTTTATGCACAGGTTGTTGATTTTGTGGATACATGTGTGGGATGTTGGAAAAGGGCTTTTCAAGATCTATGTAGGCTGTGTGTAGCTCATTTCATTGATGTATGTCCTGGGTGACTGCCTTGAAAACTGTCTAGCAGGTTTAGGAACCATACTCTGCACCTGACCAAACCAAAATGGATAGGGTTGGGTGTTTGTAGGCTCCCAATAGCTCTGTTTATGAGTTCCATAATAATGGATTCCATGGCCTTGCAGATCAGGCTTAGGCTTATAAGACAATAGTTCCCATGGTCTGTTGTGCACCAACACTTGTGGAGTGTGCCGAATGTTACTGTAATCCATTCAACAGTTTCATATCCTGTACACAGCGAGTCTCAACAGACTGTTCAGGTGCAGGGTTTGTTTGTTTTGGAGTTCACATATGACAAAGCCAGGGAAACCATGTCATCCCACAGACACCGTGTTTTTAGGTTTGGATAGAGCTGTTTAACCATTGTATATGTGATTTCTGGATTTTCACAATCTCCATGCATGGTAATGGGCCCTTTTGTCAGTGAGAGAGGGGTAAATATGTATGAACCTGTCTGACAAGATGTTGGCAATGTCAGTCATGTACATGTATTCATTTACACTTTGCACTGACTCAGAACATATATGAGTTTACATTAATATTTATGACATAGCGAAAGAAAGATTCATGGTTCTCTATGGACTCTTTGGCAATATCTTTGCCAGAACATGGCTTGGATAATGTTAGGAGTGCTCATTGTTTCTTGATGATACTGATCGGAGATTTATTGATGATCTTTGGATTTTCACTTTCTTTGAACAACTTAAGTACTTGTAGTACATAGTTTGATTATGACAGGGGTCCAATATATTATATGGGTCTGTTTTCATTTCGCTGTGTGTGCAAGGCAGGATTGGTGAATAGTGACAAGTGTCTGGAGTAAGAACTGCAACTGCCAGATATGTGTGGCCCACTGCTGTACTCAGACATGGCCTAAGTGTGTGAGCATGCCCAGTATGACCTTTCAGTATGTTGACTGAAATTTGCTAAATTTGTTTGTGTGTGTGAGCATGCCCACTATGGGCATATATACTATGTGTGTGTGAAAAATCAAGTTGGTTTTTACTTCAGGGATCACCTTTGTGTTGTACATAGACAGGAAGCACTCTGGGCCTGCAGGGCTTCCATGAGTCAATTTGCATAGACTTAACATTTCTACATACAGGGTGGGGGGGGCAGCTATTATTTGTACATTTCTACCCGGGGGCACACCTGCTTGTTACTGTGGATGTACAAAGGATGAGGGGTACACCTGACACTTATACACATTTGCTAGGCCTGCACTGCTATGTCAGGTACTCCATTTCAGTCTGTACTGTTGCCTATCGTACTGGCTTGAGGCATACCACTGTACTACAGACCTTAGCTTACAATTATATGCATATCAGTTTGTGACTTCATAGCCTACCCAACCCACATCACACTGCCTGGCCTGCTGTTATCTGTCTGCACAGGCCTGGGGGGAGGTTACTCATATGCCTCTTCAGAGGGCATGATACAGCATTGGTTTGTGTTTGTCTACAGTTGCCCTGCTGGCTGTGACTGTTAGGTATGTGACCCCCCCCAACTGGTATGTGTGAGTGACTTAAGTTGTGTCTGTGCCAGTGAAATGCTGTCATGGCTTAGTGGTTCAGTACTGTGACTATAGTGCACAGTATCCTGGGTTCCAGCCCTGTCACTGCTTTTTATTTTCCTGCTGGGCAGACCTGACTGGTTAAGGAACAGTAAAGCAGGTGTGAACTTTGCTCAACTTTGCCCGACTTTGCCCAACGTTGCTCGACGTTACGCTGGTTAGCGCAGTGCGCAGCTACATGCAATTGTATTTAAATATGCTCAATACTGGTAAAATGTGCTCAGCAGTGCTTTATATTGCTTAAAATAGGGCACTCATGCCTCAGGTGGTGCTGCAGGGCTACCTATGTCGGAAGCACATAGTACACTCCTCCCTCTACATGTTTGAAAACAGGTAGTGTCAAGTTAGGCATCCCTTTTACTGTATGTGTGAGTCAGAGAGAGGTGTCATTTCCAGGGTTCCTACTGAGTCAGTGTATGTGCTATGCATTGCCTCTTTGCCAAGGCCAGGGCATACTGGGCACGCCTCCTTCTGCCTACTGGGGCAGGCTCAGGTTGTTCCTCCTCCGAGTCACGCTGTGCCTGTGCAGGCCTTGGCAATGGTGGGGGGCTGTTTGGCCCTGCCCCATGCTGTTCCTGCTGCAGCTGTTTCTGCAGGATCATATTGTGTAGCATGGCACATACCATAACAATTTGGGTACATGTAGTTGGTGAGTACTGCAAGGCTCCACCAGATGTGTCCAGGCACCGGAAATGTGACTTGAGCATCCCAAACACACGCTCAGTTTTGTTTCTTGTTTGTGCGTGTGCCTCATTATGGAGTTCTAGTTCAGGTGTGTGTGCATTTCTGATGGGTGTCATCAGCCACGGCTCCAGTGCGTATCCAGCATCCCCATTAGGTGACCATCAGGTATGTCCCCCATTGGCAAATCTCTGGTAGAGCTGCGTCAGATGCCAGATGTGGGAATCGTGACAGCTTCCAGGGCAGCCAGCACACACATTCATTATTATGCCCTGGGCATCACACATGACCTGGCAGTTGATGTAGTAGAAGCCCTTGTGATTGATGTAGATCCTACCCCGCTCACCGGGTGGTGCTTTGATACATATGTGCATGCAGTCTATTGCACCCACTACCTCAGGGTATTCTATTTGGTGGAAAAGATGCATATTGCTGGCCAATGCCTCACGGGAACTGGGGAAATATACGTGGTCACCGACATGTGCTGACATGGCATCCAGGAACTGGTGGACTACCCTGGATGCTGATGCATGTGAAATCCCCATCATATCACCAGTTGGTCTTTGGAAGGTACCTGTAGCTACTATTCTTATGCCAACACATACCTTGGTATCCAATGGGATGGGTTCCCCTCTGTTGGTTCTGTGTGTGAGGTGTGGCCAGCACAGCTCAACAATTTGCTGTAGGAGGTCTCTGTCCACTCTATAGCGCTCCACTATCTCCAGCTCATGTAGCCCCTGGTAGGTCAACCTGGGTCTGTACACTCTTCTCCGTCTCCTAAATGTGGGTTGCTCAGCAGCATTCACAACATCACCACCCTCAGCACCTTGCACATGTTGGTTTATGATAGCAAGAGCAGCCCCTAACATTTTGTCTGACAAACTTTTTAAACTTTCCCTCTTTGTATACTGCAGTGTTGCAGAGTTCTTGGGGAAAAACAGGGGAGAATGCTGTTTGCAGAGTTTAAAGTGCTGGGCTGGGCTAGTCTGCTGCCTGTGTAATTGGCTGATTCTGATATATTTCCACCTGGCAGCTCTGCTAGTTCTCCTTGGTTAACTTCCTACTACTTCTTTTCCTTCCTTTTGCCTTTCTGTTTCCGCCCGGGGCAGTGCAGCGCAAACACGCGCACACAGTGTGTGCAAGAAATTTCCGATCTTTTAACAGTGTGCACCTTTGGTTTCAGGTTTTCAAATAGGACAACTGTAGGCACGCCTCTTGCAATCCTGAGCAACTCAGGGTAAACGCAAGCCACTGTGCCCCAATTAGCTTACAGCCTGTCTGACACACCCCCTCATGATGTCAATTATATTCTACTCTACTACTCACCTACTCCCACTCTTACACTCTTGGGACATGGCTCACATCCTGGGGAAAATTGGGATTCACTATCCTTATCCTCATTTGCATAGGATTGCCTACTAATGCATGGTTACATCTCTCACACTGAGCCCCCCCCCCCCCTTAGCAACCACTACTTAGGGGCCATGTTGTCTTCAGCCTGCCATTCACCTGCATGGCAGAAGAAGCTTTTTAGTGAAAATGCCTATTTTTGGCTATTTGTAAATTCTTTTCTTGTTTTTTAAAGCACCACACGTTTGCGCGGTGCTGCGCTATGCTTAAACATCGGAGATCGGGGGGGGGGTTAGATTTTTATATTTTTAAACATTTATAAATGCCAATGACCTTATATTTGGCCATTGGCATGCTTCCTCAATTGTATGCATCCTTTACTTGGAGCTGTCATAGCTCCGTTTAGCTATTTGCAGAAGGTACTCCGTTACCAGTGGAGAATATTTCTGCAGATAACACTAATCTTCCACGGACAGGTTAGTGTTTCCTGAATTGCAAATTTACCTCATTTGCATAGCTTTCAGCAGCAAATAAGGTAATTTGCATACCACAACGCTGTCTGTGCAAGAGTAGCTTTAGCAGCTCTTGTGCGCGCCCCTGCCGGCTGTTCCTGGATCGCACGGCAGACATATTGCCTGTTTGACGTCTTACACTACTCTACAACTCCGTGCAAGCTTTTGTAAATCCGGCCCACTGTCTTTTGACTTGCCTGCCCCTTATGTTAATTTGACCATATATCTCATTTCTTCTCTGCTTTTACTGGCTGGTGTAAGCACAAAATTATCATTTTGTGAAATCACTTCCCTTCAACTATTTAAATTTAATGGCCATCCTACTGTATTCCATAGTACCAGAATAGAAAAGTGACCACCCCCTTTCAATCTATCTTGCTGTTTTAAAAATAGTGACTCGCCACTAAATCTTAAATTTTTAGACAGGTAAAACTTAAGTTACCTACTTTCACATCTAACTCCTCTAGTGCACACTGCTGTGTTTAGGATAAACCATTTTTTCATCTTACCTTTAAGCATCTATTGTAAGACCACCACTTATTGGACAGCCCACATTCTGCCTCTCATCTTGGGATTAGTGATTTTGTTTTCTCCTGGTGAGAGAAAGAGTACAGTTACATTATTTCCTGGAGACTGCTGATCACCAGAAAGCTTAACTGCTTTATAGGTAACAGCTTGGAATCTATGCTTATATTCTGATCCTGGTGAGAGTAGGAGCAGAGTGCATTGATTCCTGACTCTTTCTGGTTGGAGAGTGAGTGTCTGTGCTTAACGTATCTGATTGGTTTGGTTGCTATTCGAGGCATCTACAATAAAAAGGCTACAAAGCCTGCAGACTCCTTGCATCATCTGGGACAAGACTGTGGATCACCAAACAGGCCGTGGCCTACTTCTCTTCTTGGGATTGGTGCTAACATTTTGCTTCTGGTGAGAGAAGACGCAAAGCAGTATTGTATCCTAACAGAGTGAAGCTGTGCTGAGACTAGCATTAGTAGCAGCCAGGCAGTAGCCATTCATGCAACTCCCCTCTTTTCATCATTCTTGACAAGCTAATTTTTTTTATTTTTCAGTAAGTACTGCTTGATTTCTTTCTAATTTCAGAATATTTGCCTAAATACTTCATGCTTAAATTTTCAGGGTGAACGTATTAGTTTCCCCTCAAGTGTTTGGCAGTACTCTGTACAGACTCAGACACCTTGAGTAACATTTTTCTTGTAAAAGGAATATGTAAGGAAACAGCTCCACTACTTAGTAATAATGACCATCCCTCCTGGCATGTCTAAAGGTCAATTCCTTGTGTTTTCTCCTATTAACCTGGCGAACTTGGGCATTTTGAGGCAGTGTAGCAACTGCCTCATGTACACAGACAACCCCCTCTCCTCTTACCTCCCAACAGACAGACATGTGAGAGATGCACTTATATATCCAAACTGGAAGCCATGCACTCTCAAACCAAGACTGGAATAGCTGATCAAGAGGAGAAGATCAACACCTGCAGCAGACCACAATGCAACATATAGCCCTCCAGAACACCCACCATCACAGCTCTCACATAAAAACACAAACCACACACCCACCTAAACAGAGGCTCTCAATACAAATCTACCCAAACAGCAGAGACCTCCAAGGCAGAAACGCACTCCACCACCACAACACAGCACAAACCACAAGACATATAGCTCACCTATGCAGTGTGCCCCTCAACCTAAGCCCCTTAGGCAAAACAGCTTGCCCAATACACTACTCATATGTGACTCACTAGTGAGGCACACTGATGTCCCACTCACTAGGTTGAATAAGGAGAAGGTAACAGTCAATGATCAGGTGCCAGAATCTGACACATAATACACGGACTCAGGTCACTCCACAAGTACAAGTATGACTCTGCTCATGTGGGTGTGAATGATCTGAGATGCACCTCCCTGGACTACATGAAAAGAGACATGGAGGAGCCCTCAGATTATGCGGCCAAGGCAGGTATGACCCTAGCCTTGAGCAGCATCCTACCATCGCCCAGAATGATACCACAGTACAAGCAGAAAATGATTGACTTCAACAATTGACTAAGTTTCTGGTGTCATTCTAAGGGAAGCCAGTATCTGTTTGCTTGGATTGACAGACCTCGATGCTTTGTCAGAGATGGCCTGCATCTTTCACCCCTGTGTTTCTGGATACTGGCTAAGGCTCTTGCCACTCCTATAGTGCCTTTTTTAGGTGACGTTCCAAAAACCAAATTACCACTGTAACAGCTATAAATAAATGCAATCTGAGGGTCATGCTGCTCAATGCTAGAAGTCTAAATCTCAAGATGCACTTGTTCGAAGCACTCCTCAAAATGGAGAACATTGACATTTGTGCTCTGACACAGACCTTGTTTAAAGCAGCAGAAAGCACCCCTGCGCTACCCAGGCTATAACTCATTCCACAACTTTCAGCCCCACAACATGGACTGAAGCTCCAAAGGTGGTGGTTTCTCCATATTCATAAAGGATATGCACACCTCTAGACTAGTAGCCCAGCATACCGCATCTGAGATACTTCAGGTACAACTAACATTGGGTGAGATGGTGACTCAGGTTGTAACCTGCTATAGGTCCCCAACCATGTCCCAAGACTCTCACTCCACGTTTCTAAGCACCCTGAAAACTATTATGGTCCAACCCAATACTCGCATATTAGGTGACTTCAACTACCCCTCCATCAACTGGAAAAACTATTCATGCACCAATACACTGGCCCAACGCTTCCTGGAATTCATCACTTCCAATGCCCTGGACCAGCTCTTTCTTACCCCCACTAGAGGAAGCAACATTCTTGACCTGGTTATTACTAACATGCAGAACTGTTGCTCTACACCAATAATCAATTCTTCCCTGGTTAGGTCCGACCACAAACTAATCACAATGGAAATCCACATCTCACTTACACCCCCTGCAAAGGTAATAACCATGAAAAACATCTCCAAAGCTGACTTTGGGCTCCTAAAAACAGAGGTGGCTAACTTCACGGTACCCATGTCAATGGTAAATAGATGCATGACAGCCGAATCATACACCAATGTGCTATACGAACACGTACATAAATGCATGGAACTAGCTATACCCAACAGAACCAAGACGCTCTCATCCAAAAAAAGCAAGCCAATCTGGTGGTCCCTTGCAATTAATAAACTTTACAACACAAGGAAGAAACTGTTGCAGAAAAGGTGAAGTCCCAAGAAAGGAAAAACTCCCTTATTAGCCTCAACAAAAAGTTGAGATCCCTCATCAAAACCTCTAAAGCCAGCTATGAAGGCAGAATTGTGGCAGACACTAAAACCAACCACAAAGCCTATAGTTATATCAAGAATCTCCACAGCAATACCCAGGTTTGCTCTGAGTTACTGCACAATGGTACCTCCTACACTGAGCCAAGAGATATTGCCAACATACTGGGTGACAGATTCAGTGCCTTTACCCCGCCCCCCAAAAGGACAAATCACAACACTGGAAGAATGCCAGGTACCCAGCATTACTGCAGCACAGGTTAAAGCTGCATTGTCCAAGGCCAAGAATACAGCTTCCATGGGACCCCACAATATCCCTGGATGTGTTCTACATGAACTACAAAGTGAACTGGCACCACAACTGTGTGCCCTGTTCAATCACAGCCTCACATCAGGCTTTGCCCCTATTGAATGGCGCACTGCTACAGTCATCCCTCTCCATAAAGGGAGAGCGACTACAGACCCTGAACATTATCGCCCCATAAGCCTGAAGAGTCTGATATTTAAGGCTATGCAGCACATCATGATGGAACTAAATAACAAGGATACAGGGAATCTGCAAACTCTAGATCCCACACAATTTGGTTTTGTGAAATGTAGATCATGCCTGCTCAACCTGATTGACTTCTTTGAGTCAGTCGCAAGAGTTGTGAATGAGGGCAAGGCAGTTCATACAGCCTACCTCGATCTGGCTAAGGCCTTTGATACCATTCCCCACTCAGGAATTATTGATAGGGGCGTGGCCAAGGATGAACACAGGATAGCAGCAGATTTCTTCAGCTCCACCAATTTCATTACATTGACAGGAATTAATTACTTAAAAAATTAATTCTTGAAGTAATTTTCTTTCTAAATATGTTTGTTTTATATAGTTCTTGAACTATATCTAAAAAAGAAAGGAAATCTTAATAATATTCCTGTCAGAAATTACTTTGGAAATTTTCCTGTCAGTTTATCAGTCTGAAATGAGTTCCAGTAAGACAAATTCTCAAGACTCCAGCATCAAGAAAGAACTTCAGTCTCTCATAATTATACTTCAGCAACTTACTGCTAAGATGGATAAAATGGATACTAAAATAGACACTTTCATAGAAAAAACTACAAAACAAATAGACTTGTTACATATGGACCTGCAACAACAGAAGATCCAGATGACAGGCATAGAAGAAGCTGTGAATGACATGGAAAATAGAATACAAGAAGAGGAAATCAACATTGAATTTCTGCTGAAACAAAATACACATTTACAAACAAAGCTGGATGACCTGGAAAATAGATCTAGGCGCAATAACATTAGGATTTTTGGACTGCCAGAAAATATTGAAGGTAACAATATTACTTCTTTTTTAACAACATGGCTCCCTAAAACTTTAAATTTACCAGAAGCATTCTCTTTTGGTATCGAAAGAGCACATAGATCTATAGCTAATACTAACTCTAACAAAAACTATCCTAGATCAGTTATAGTTAGATTTCTATCATCTTTGATAAAGAGATGGTTCTTAAATCTGCTTGGGCTAAAGCTCCTGTTAAGATTAATGAAACAACTGTGCGTTTTGACAATGACTATTCTTCCATGGTATTAGCTAAAAGAAAAGTTTTTCTGCCACTAATAAGGGAGCTTAAAAAGCACAGTTTAAAACATACCTTCTGTTTCCTGCCAAGCTTAAAATCTTCCTTCCTGATGGTCCTAAAATTTTCATGACTTAGACTCTGCTTTACTGTTTATCTAAAAATAAGATTTTGGAAAAAATAGAAGAAATGGAATGGGCTAGTCCTTCGTTAAAGAGACTGGCAACTGAAACTTCGTGGAAGACTTCAGAGAAGAAGAAGAGACTAAAACACAAATGATTTGTACTATGTTTTTTTCTCTCTCATCATTTTATTTTATTATTAATCTTTTTAAATATAGTTCCTGCATTTCCAAGAAGAAACAAATATTTTGAAAAAGATTTAATCAAAGTTATTCTCTGTGTGCAAAGAAATGTTTTGTTTCATAACTAGTCAAAATATCTGGAGATTTAATGGCAAGCTGTGATTTAACTTGTTTCTCTTTCTGAAGAGGAAAAATAAGGTCAGTAATATGATACATTTTTTTTTCCTTTAAAAGTTTATATGTTCTTCAAATGCTATTCCTAATTATACTTTCTTGATTACACTGCTTATGCTTGTTTGTAAATAATCTGTCATGCTTTAACCAATAATAATTAGAACTAAATAATAGTAAATAATATGTTTTATTTTAACTCTATTAATATAAACAGTAAGTAACATTCTATTGTATATACTTCTTATAGCTTTCTCTTACATTTTTTTATTTCTGCCTTACACCCTTTTACTTTCTACTCTCTTTTCTTTTCTTTATTAATATATAGAAATGCTTTTGATCATATAGACACAGTAAATAATAAGATTTGCATAGGAGTTGATTTGGGACAAAAATGTTGAGTTTTGTTACTTATTAATAATTTTGGGCTTGATTTCACTTACATAGAGTCTGTAATAACCTGTAGAATGCATTGTGAAGGTTTTGTCATGTTTAGATGCATTTACACTGCTAAATGAATGTTTGTCACTAGTTTTTAATAAGTTTCGCGTCAAAATGTTAAGAGAGACAATCTGGGATGTGGGCTGTCTCATGCACAGTGTCCATGAGCTACTTCAAAAGCTTCAACTCTCAGAATTCCCACAGAAAAGCTGAAAGCAGCTAGTCTCACCTTTGACCTAGATATCACACTGACACATCACAGATACAGGAATGACACTACCTAATTATACTTTCTTGATTACACTGCTTATGCTTGTTTGTAAATAATCTGTCATGCTTTAACTAATAATAATTAGAACTAAATAATAGTAAATAATATGTTTTATTTTTAACTCTATTAATATAAACAGTAAGTAATATTCTATTGTATATACTTCTTATAGCTTTCTCTTACATTTTTTTATTTCTGCCTTACACCCTTTTACTTTCTACTCTCTTTTTCTTTTCTTTATTAATATATAGAAATACTTTTGATCATATAGACACAGTAAATAATAAGATTCGCATAGGAGTTGAGTTGGGACAAAAATGTTGAGTTTTGTTACTTATTAATAATTTTGGGCTTGATTTCACTTACATAGAGTCTGTAATAACCTGTAGAATGCATTGTGAAGGTTTTGTCATGTTTAGATGCATTTACACTGCTAAATGAATGTTTGTCACTAGTTTTTAATAAGTTTCCCAAAATGTTAAGAGAGACAATCTGGGATGTGGGCTGTCTCATGCACAGTGTCCATGAGCTACTTCAAAAGCTTCAACTCTCAGAATTCTCACAGAGAAGCTGAAAGCAGCTGGTCTCACCTTTGACCTAGATATCACACTGACACATCACAAATACAGGAATAGCAGATTAATAATATGTGTTAAAACCTATGTCCCAAACATATACATTACTATAACTCATTTAATTCATCTGATTGACAAGCATAAATAATTTTATAACTCTATACTGGAAGAAATTGTCATGTGATATATTTTAAAGCAGCAGTATAGCATGTTTGTAAAATCTGGTTACTAAAATGTGTTTGCTGTGCATTATTTTGTATAAAGCAGACAGATTTATTGAAGGGACAGCAATGTAAGATGGTGCTCAGTAAAGATACAACTCAGTGAGATCAGATATATATATATATATATATATGTATGTGTGTGTGTGTGTGTATGTGTGTGTGTGTGTGTGTGTGTGTGTGTGTGTGTGTGTGTGTGTGTGTGTGTGTGTGTGTGTGTGTGTATGTGTGTGTGTGTGTGTGTGTGTGTGTATGTGTGTGTATGTGTGTGTGTGTGTGTGTGTGTGTGTGTGTGTGTATATGTATATATATGTATATATATGTATGTATATATGTATATATATATGTATATGTGTATATGTGTGTGTATGTATGTATATATATATATGTGTATGTGTGTGTATGTAGATATGTATATAAATGTTTCTGAGAATCTGCTTAACTATGAAGTATGATTTATAACAATTTCTATGAATACAATATTTTATTCTATTGGCAATAATGAGTTTGAGTAAATGCTCATATACAAGCAATTCAAGGTTTTTTTTTGGAAGCTGTTAACTGTATTTACATGACAGAAAATAGATGCATCCTAATATATGTAATGTCTGAATCATATTAGCCAAAGTTTTTGATTTAAATGAATGTTAGAACTTATTTTTCTCTCCTCTTGATTTCTAACATCAAGATTATTTGAATGCTATTTGCATACAAGTGTTTTATATTACATGGATGTATATAGTAGTATGAACAGTTTTTAAAAAAAAAAAAAAAAAGTTTATTTTAGTTTATATGATGCTGTTTTACCAAATGTGTAGTCTTGTCTTGCTAGATAATTGAATTGAAAACTGTTAACTTCAGTTAAATATAACTAGTATTAAATTGATAAGGTGGTAGCTGACGTACTGCTGCTTAGGGTAGGGGGTTAACTTGAGTGGTAAATACTACTCTAAGTTGGAGTTTACAACTCCAGGCTGGATGCAAGGTTTAATCCTTACATTATTTTCACTTGTTCATTGTTATTTGTATATAGTTTTGACATCCACAATATATTTTGTACATTCATTGTCACTACAAACAAAATTGAATCCTATACTGAAATCCCATAAGAGATTCAATAAATACAGCTATATTTAAAGGTACACCTAAAGGAGGAGATGTAACATTACTTATCTTGTTATTTGTTATTTTGATCATAAGATTCTTAAGTTTTAAAATGCCAAATGACATCTTTAAAAGGAATTTCTTTAAACATTAATGGACTGAATAATCCATGTAAAAGGGCAAGCCTAATAAGATACATTAATTTACATAAGGCCAACTTAGTCTTCCTACAAGAAACCCATCTCTTGAAAGAAGATATTGATAAACTAGCCACAAACAAATATACAGTATTGGTTAGTTCAGAGCACACTCAGAAAAAAAGAGGAGTGGCTATTTTATGGAATAAAAGTATGCCCATTCCTAAAACCATTAAGTCTTATCAGGATGACAAAGGAATGTTTTGTATGGTTACAATACAAATTAATGGGAAGACTTACACTTTAATTAATGTATATTGGATACCTGGAATTGGTATTAATACAGTGAAACATCATCTTGATAAGATCATATCATTCTCTATAGGAGATATTATTTTAGCTGGTGACTTTAATTGTATACTACATGAAAGTGATACTACCACTATAGGAAAGAGAAGAATTACATCTAATGCAAAACATTTAAAGGATTTTGCTAATTCTTATCATTTGAATGATATTAATAATCAGATAGATTCAAAATCATTACCATACACCTTTTTTTCTAACAGATACAAAACTTATTCAAAAATAGATAGGGTCTTTATTTCTAACCAGATGGTAACAGATTTAATTAATTCCAAAATCATTTCATGTCCTATATCTGATCATAATTCAATTGTTTTTGAATTCATGATAAAAAATACTCATAATGTTCAGATCAAAAGGATACCAGCATACTTAACTCAACTAAAAGACTATAAAGAATATATACTTTCAGAAGTAAAACATTTTTTAGACATAAATAACACTCCTGTTTATGTTTGGGATGCCTTAAAATCGTATCTATATGGACAAAGTATCAGATGGTATAATAATAAAAGGAAATCTTGGGATAAGGAATTGTTAGATATTCAAAGTAAATTAGACTCTTATAAACATAATAATAAAGAAAATATTATGGACAAGAAAGTTATTGAAGAAATAAACAAACTAAATGAGAAATACAAAGAAATTTTAACTCATAAAGTTAAAATAACTTTAGAGAAATACAAGTTTTGTCTTATTCAATAAGCCCCAAATACTTACATAGACTTAAAAATAAAACAAAAGGTTGAATAAACAAAACCATATCAAAGAAATATTTTCTCTAAGGAAAAGAAGAATGTTTCTAGTATACCAGAAATACTAGATGAATTTAGAAATCACTTTCACAAAATTAACCATAATAATATTAACATGGAACCTAAAGATAAAATAAAGGAGTTTATAACCACAAATATGAATAAAAAGCTTAATAAACAACAGATTAAACTATTGGACAAGAGTATTTCATATACAGAAGTTATTACACAAATAAATAAGCTTAAATCAAACAAAGCACCGGGTAATGATGGTATTATACCAGAGATATATAAAATCCTTTCTAAAATACATATTCATTAATACATAAGGTTTTATTTTGGCCCAAACTGAGTTAATAACCCCCATCTTGGCAATATACATTTATTTCGCCAATTTTAAAACCTAATAAAGATCCAACTAGATGTTCTTCATATCGCCCATCTCATTACTTAATGTTGATTATAAAATGTTTATGAATATCTATGCTGAGAGATTGTGGGCGATCATTGCCGGCATTATAGATATAGATCAGACAGGCTTCATTGTAAATAGAAATACTTTTGATAATATAAGAAGAACTTTAACATTAATAGATTTTGCAAATATGAAAAAGAAAGATTTAACACTTATTAGTCTTGATATAAGTTCAGCATTTGATTCAGTAAGTTGTGACTATCTGTTTACCTTAATGAAGTGCACAAACTTCTCGGATGCATTTGTAAATCTAATTGAACATTTATACAAAGGAACGTTGGCTTATATTAAGGTAGGAACATATGTTTCACAAAAATACCCATTCTTAAAGGTACAAAACAAGGATGTCCACTTTCTCCACTATTATTCACTTTAGTAATGGAGCCTTGGGCTAATTTGATCAGAAACAGTATTGACATAGAGGGTTTTGAAATAGATGAAAATACAACATCCAAAATTCAACTTTTTGCAGATGATGTTCTAATTACATCAGCAGGATCTAATTCTTCTATACAGTCTCTATTTGATAACATGATGAATTTTAAAAGTATTTCTGGTTTAATATTCAATGAAGAAAAACTAAAATACTACCTATATATACACGAAAAATATTCTCATTAGTGATTTTACTAAATATGTACCCAATTCAGGTCAGATAACTTATTTAGGTATAATACTATCTAAAGATATTAAATCTATTATATATAATAATTATAATACCTGTTTTCTTAATATACAAAATCTTTTTAATACCTGGAATAATATGTTTTTACTATGGAGGAGAGACTTACAATTATTAAAATGATAATATTCCCCAAGATTTTATACTTAATACAATCAATAATACTTCCACCTACAAAAATAATTATCAAGAAACTGAACACACAAATGTTAAATTTCTTATGGGCACCTAATAGACCTAGGATTGCATTAAAGAAACATACTAATAGCTGGTCTCAAGGGGGTATTTCTTTTCCAGACTTTAATTTATATACTATCTCTTCTATTGTAAAAGTTATTACTTTATTAATAGATCAGTCATATGTCACAGAATGGAAAGATTATTGGGAGCTAATTAGTATACACTTCATGAAAATCTCCTTAACACATAAAAATATGATTGTAAATAACTCCATGTTATGGTTACTAAAGGAATTTTGTACTTCACCTATTACACCTAAACATGTGGTTTGTTACCCATTAAATATTATTATTAGTTATCGTAACTTTATATTCATGCACCCTAAGTATAGGGAATGGAATTTTATTGTATTTCCTATAATGTATACTCAGGGTATGCTTTTGTCATCTACTTCTGAAGGAACTCATTTAGCTATAGATAATGATCTAAAGTACTGGTATCAGTTGATATCTGATAATAAAGTTAAAAATCTAGATTTCTTAAAACAAGAATTTGATCTAAGAGAAACTTGCTGGTTGGAGGTTCAGACCTTTAGACAACATCTCATTAATAAAATAGATTTAATGTCTATAACTGTTAAAGAATCTATTCCAACACTGATTGATTACTTGATATTAAATTTACAACATAAAGTTTCTGATAAAGGTAAACTTTCATACATACATAAAGTTATCAGACAAGAAACTTTTTACAGTGTAGATTCATACTGGAATTATTTCACTTCTATTAATGGGGACCCACCAAATCAACAAGATAAACAATATATATTGGAATCTGCATATAGAACTACGTCTTCCATTGTCTGGAGAATTTATACATGGAAATTTTTACATAGATCTTTTTATACACCTTTGATGATGAATAAAATAAATAATAAAGATAATCTATGTAAGAGATGTAATGTAGAAATTAATGCTGACTGGGCTCATATGTTTTATGACTGTATAAAATTGAAAGAATACTGGAAGTCAATTAATGAATTTTTGCAGGCTCTTTTTACAGATAATTTCATTATTTCTAAATCTCTTATATTATTCAACACACCTGTACCTCAAAGTGTTAAAAGGTTAAGCTTCCCTTGTTATGGTCTATTCTAGCAGTGGCTAGGAAAATAATAACTAGAAATTGGATTTCAGATACACCTCCTTCGTTCAATGAATTTAAAAATGTTATGAATATAGTGTGCCATATGGAAATAAACACAATTAGGACTAGAACAAACAGAAAAACATCTTATTTTATTGTATGGGATAATTTACAAAATTTGTTAAAAAAATTTTAATTTCAATAGCATGGTATTTTCGTTTAATTAATTGATCTGATTGTAGTGGATGTCTTTGTAAATACTTTAGTTGTTTTGTTGAATATTATAATAATACCTATTTTTAATTACTTGTATAAAATTGTTATGATATTTCTCTTATATGTTAAAACAATAAACCTGTTTTGAAAAAAAAAAAAAAAAAAGGAATTATTGATAAACTCACCAAACTAGGCATCAACCCCTATATCACGAGGTGGGTTGCAAACTGGCTCACAGATAGAACCCACAGTGTGAAAGTAGCGGACTCCAAGTCAGACTGCCGACCAGTCACGAGTGGAGTCCCACAGGGATCAGTCCTGGGTCCTCTCCTGTTCGGCATCTACTTCTCAAAAGTCCAGGCCAACACGGACGGACTCTGGCTGACCAAGGTCACAGACAACTGCAAGCTGGGAGCCATTATTAACTCCCCAAGTGATGTAGACATCCTACAGAAAGGCCTCAGTGAGATCAATGACTGGTGTTGAAACTATGGCCTTAAGCTTAATGCCAAAAAAATGTCGTCATTCCCTTTGGAGAAAACTCAGTTCCCACAAATTACCACATCGATGGGAGCCCACTGAACACTAAAGGCATTATAAGCGATCTGGGGACGCAGGTTGACAGCAACCTCTCCTTCTACCACCACACTGCCACTGTGGTCAGAAAGTCCTTCTGTGTGTCATATCTCATTACCAAGGGTTTTGCATCCAGGAAGAAAGAGGTCATCTCTCAATACTCTTTCCTCATTAGGCCAATCATAGAGTATAATGGCCCATTTGGCATGTACCTCACTAGACACATGCAACAGCTACCTCACGAAGAGGATCCTAGGCCTTAA
The DNA here is from genome assembly GCF_019279795.1 of Protopterus annectens. NCBI lineage: Eukaryota > Metazoa > Chordata > Ceratodontiformes > Protopteridae > Protopterus > Protopterus annectens. Next base: position 472,865,152 of record NC_056734.1, read on the forward strand.
ACACATGTCCTACATAGAGAGACTCAAAAAACTCCAGCTATTCTCTGTCTCATATTGTCTACTTAGAGGCGATCTCTGCCTGATTTACAAAGCCATGTCTGACCCATCTCTGTTAGAAATGCCACATCTAAAGAAATCCAAATTCCTCCACACCACATGCTCCAAAGACCTCAACCTCATTATCACAATCAACAGAACATGCTGGAGGGACAGGTTCATAGCACAGAGACTGCCCATGCTCTGGAATAGACTTCCCATACATGTCAACCAGAGCACCTCACTGGCCCTCTTCAGGAGAAATCTTGATGAGTGGATGGGAAATAGAAAGTTCACCCCGGGATCACTCCAGTGGCTCTACTTGATAGAGGCACTGGGAACTAATGTCGGGCAGCACAATGCCAGGGCACTTCTATGAGCTAGGCTTGTAAAGGCTCCAGGGCCATTAGCCTAATACACACCTATGAACCTATGTTCAGACAAAAGTGGTTATTAAATGAACTACACTAAAGTGTAAAAGTGTTACAGTGACTCTTTTGTGAACATGCTAAGTGGTTTTACTTGGAGTTTTATTTTATTCTACTGCTAGTTAGGAAGTTATCCAGTTCAAATGATTTTATTTATATTACATTTCATCTCAGAAAGTACAGTTGTGTACACTTACCATAAATGTAGATGTTCGAGTGTCATCACTGTAGGGTTCTTCCTGCCGGCAGGCAGCCCTCGGTCGACCAGAATCCCAAAGTCTGGGTCCGGTGTCGGCTGTGTACTCACCCTCCCTGACGTCAGAGTGCCAGGGGTACAAAGCTCCCAGCCGACGCCATGTTCTCCTGTTTTTCTTGCCCCAGATGTCAGGTGCCCAAAAATGAAGGCTAAAAGAAAAACAAAAATGTAACATACAAAAAAACCCATACCAAATACACCTCAGAAGAAGGGTGAAGTAGGGAATCACACCAATAAAAGTATAAGAGGGGACAGGAGGGTGGGTAACCCAGACTGCAACAGTGAAGACACTCGAACATCTACATTTATGGTAAGCGTACACAACTGCACTATGTTCATCGTATTTCACTGTTACAGTCATCACTGTAGGGTAGAATCCCAAGCTGAGATAAAGGGTGGTGGTTATTGAGTAGAAGGGGCGGCTAGAAGGCCTTGCAAGACTGCAGAAGCAAAGCCTGCCCTAGACTTAGAATAAAGAGGGGGATTATAGTGCTTAGAAAAAGTATGCACTGAACTCCAAGTTGCAGCTTTCAAAATATCTTTGGTAGGTACTCCCCTGAGAAAGGCAGCTGAAGTAGCAGCAGCTCTGGTAGAGTGAGTCCTAATTTTTCCTGGGATTTGCTTTCCATGATGAGAGTAACAAAATCTAATTCCATGAGCAATCCATTTAGTAATGGTCTGTTTTGAAATAGCTTTGCCTTGGGAATTTGCTGCATAAGAAACAAACAGTTGTTCTGCTTTCCTGATATCCTTGGTTCTGTCCAGGTAAAAGCGAAGCTGCCTGTGCACGTCCAAAGAATGCAAGATCCTCTCCCCCTTATTTTGTGGATTAGGGAAAAAAGTTGGCAGGTGAATAGTTTGGTTTAAAACCACTTTAGAAACCACTTTAGGCATGAAAGTAGGATTAGTCCTCAAAGAAACCCTGTCCTGATGAAAAATAATGTAAGGTTCCACAGCCACGAGCGCTTGCAACTCCGAGACTCTCCTGGCTGAAGTTAAAGCCAGTAGGATAACAGTCTTCCATGATAAATACTTTATATCAGATGTGGCAGCAAGCTCAAAAGGAGGCAGAGTAAGTTTTTCCAGGACATAATTGAGGTCCCAGGCAGGAATGGGTGGTGTCCTAGGGGGCCTTAAATTCTTTGCTCCTCTGAGATACTGTTTCAGAAGTGGATGTGAAAAAATTGGAGGATCTGTATTATAATGTACAGAGACAGCTGAGGCATGTATTTTTATGTAGGAAAAAGATAAACCCTTATGCAACATATCTGTAAGGTAATGTAGAATCAATGGAATATTTGGAATGTGAGGATCTGATTCCTGAGCATGCATCCAGGTGCAAAATCTCTTCCATTTACCTTCATAAGATTTCCTAGTGCTAGGCCGTCTAGCTTCTAAGATAACATCCATGACCTGTTTGGAAAGGGTAGGATTAATCATAGGCCCTGAATACGCCAGGCTGCCAGGCTGAGAGTTTTGATATGAGAGTGCAGGACTTGGCCCCGATGTTGAGACAAAAGATTTGGAATCTGAGGTAGAATCCAAGGAGGTTCCTGGGATAGATTTATCAGTGTTGAGTACCAAAATTGTCGAGGCCAATTCGGGGCTAGTAAGATCAGCTTTGGTTTGTCCTGTTTTATTTTTAATAACACCCTTGGTAGAAGAGGTAGTGGTGGAAAGGCATACCCCGAGAGGTTCCTCCAACTGAATGAGAGAGCATCCACTTTCCATGCTAGCTTGTGATATGTCCTTGCGCAAAATGTCGGTAACTGGTAGTTGTGGGGAGATGCAAATAGATCTATGTCCGGGCAGCCCCAGGCTCCTGTAATCATCTTGAATATTTGGGTGTCCAGCATCCACTCGTGAGGGTCTGACAGGTTCCTGCTCAGGCTGTCTGCCAGAGTGTTTTGTTTCCCTGGCAGGAATTGAGCTTGTAGGTCCACTTTGCAAGCTAGTGCTGTGTTTCATAGAGTCATGGCTAGTCTGCAAAGGGGGTAGGAGTGTGAACCCCCTTGCTTGTTTATGTACCACATAACTGTGGTGTTGTCTGTACGTATCAGTAGCTGCCCTGGCTGTAAAAGATCCCTGAAAGCCAAGAGGGCATTCTGCACAGCTAACATCTCATTTAAATTGATATGTAGATGTTTCTGATCCTCTGTCCAAAAACCTTGCAGGCCTTTCCCTTGCAAGTGGGCTCCCCATGCATAATCCGAGGCATCCATGGTTATCACTGGGTAGGCTGGAGGTAGACTGAAGGCTTTCCCTTTGTTTTGAAGACATGCCATGGCCCACCAATGGAATTCTTTTTGCAGGCTAGGCAAGACAGCAATCACTGTTTCCAGACTGTGACAATGCTGGGGCCATACGCTTTTTAGGTACCATTGTATCTTCCTCATATGTCTTGAATATGGTATGAGTAGGATGCAGGAAGCCATGTAACCCAAAGCCTGCAGGAATTTCCTTGCAGTTAGCTGAGACATTAACACCAGGCTTTTGAAAGTTGAAGCCAGCTGTAGTAGTTTTTCTGATGTCAGGAATGCCATCTGGGTTGTTGGGTCTAAAAGAGCACCCAGGAAAGTTAGCTGTCGAGTGGGTGTCAAATTTGACTATTTTACATTCACAGTGAATCCCAGGTACTTGAGTAGATTCTGAACAAATTCCAGGTGCTGGAGTAATATGTCCTGGCTGTCTGCTTGAATAAGGCAGTCGTCCAGATAAGGGTAAATATGAATTCCCTTGAGTCTGCAGTAAGCTACTATTGGTGCCAGGCACTTGGTAAAGACCCTGGGCGCAGTAGACAAGCCAAAGGGCAGCGCAGAGAATTGGTAATGTTTTGGGCCTGCCTTGAACCTGAGGTATCTTCTGCACTCCTGTCTGATAGGAATGTGTAGGTAAGCCTCCCTTTAAATCCAATGTCACCATCCATGCATTTTTGCTCAACATTGGCAGGAGCTGCTGCAGAGTAAGCATCTTGAACTTTGGTATATCCAGGAAAGTGTTTAAAACTGAGAGATCCAGGATGGGTCTCCAAGTATTTTGCTTTCTGGGAACTAGAAAGAGTCTTGAATAAAAGCCTTGTCCCGTCTCTGAATTTGGAACCAGTCCTATGGCCCTCATAGCCATGAGGGACCTCACCTGTTTTAATGCCTCTGCCCACTGAGTTTTTGGTAGGTCTGGCCATCCGTTTGGTTTTGGTAAGGTGTGAAAGTGGAATTTGTAACCTCTTAAAACTACATCCAGAACCCACTTGTCTTGAGTTATGTAAGTCCAATTTCGGTGAAAAAGAGAAAGTTTTCCTCCCAGAGGAGCTTCCAGGAGAGAGGTTCCTGGAGCCATGCAGAGGGAGTCATTGAGCCTGTTTCCTGTAAGGTTGAGACCCATCTTCTCCACCCCTGGGGGTGGAAGCACTCCACTGTCTAGGTCTATAAGAGGTCTGTGCTTGGGCCCTCCCTCTGGGGCGCCTATATCTACCCCTCTGAGGTCTGTCCGAACTGGGAAAGGACCAATTTTTAGCTGGCCAATTTCTGCTAAATCTAGGAGGCTGAACTTGTAAGAAATCCTTAACCGTTTGCATGGATTTTGCCTTATCCTCCATTTTCTTTATAACCTCTTCAGCCTTAGACCCAAACAAAACATTATGTTGAACAGGAGCATTCAGTAACTTTGCTTTCACTTGATCAGGCAAATTTTGCTCCTTTAACCAAGCATGCCTTCTAATAACCGTGCCAGTGGCAGCCGCCCTGCAAGAGGCCTCTAAAGCATCAAAACCACAGTGTAAGGTATGTTTTCCCACCTGCTCAGTAGCATGCATCAACTCATGTAATTCCTTATTGTCAGCACATGCAGAAATGGTACCCAGTTTTTGTTTCATAACAGACAAAAGGTATTGCTGATATTTCAACATATGAAATTGACAATTTAAAGCCCTAATAGATAAAGTAGCAGAAGTGTATACTTTTTTGCACCATCTCTCCAAAGCTCTAGAATCCTTATCTGACGGAATAGGGTTCTTAGCAGTGGCGGCCTTAACACCCTTAGAACCCTGAGAAATGGTTTCTGGATCAGCAGTAGGGTTTTTATAAAGAAACTGGTGGGAGTCAGGGACTCTGTAATATCTATCAGGCTTAGCAGGGGCCGGAGGAAAGGAGTCAGGAGTTAAATTAGACTCAGAAAAGACATCATCCACAATATCCAAAATAGGAGGAATAGCCAGGGGTCTGTGCTGGAGAAGAAGAAGGAAATCCCTAAGCCTTCTCTTAGATTCAGAGTACTCCTGCCATTCCCAGTGAAAATGTTCCCTCATGTCATTTAAAGTCTCCCCAAAAGAATAATCCTCAGGAGGAGAAGCTGAAGGAATGGATTCCTTAGCATCAGAATCTTCATAAGGAGGGAAAGTATAATCCTGTTCAGAGGAAGACACTGAAGAGATAGATGCCTGATCAGAGGTTTCATAATCCAATTCTTGTCTTGACCTTTTGTCAGGAGGGGGATGTGAACCCCTAATCATAGTTAGCAAGTCCTCTGCCATTTTAAGCATTTGTTTTTGAGATTTAGGCCCCGGATCAGAGGAGGCCTGGGCTTGAGTCTTTGTTTTAGAAGGAGTCTTTGTCTTTGCCTTTGCCTGAAAACCCCCCTCGGAAGCCGGTACCTGCACAGCGGCTACGGACCCATCCGAGGGAGCATTATCTGAAGATCCTACAACTGGAATATTCGAAGGCCTAGTTGGCTCCTCGTGGGAGTCCGTTTCAGCAAGCAGTTCTGTAATGGCCGTTGACAGGGGCTGCGAAAGTGCCTCACTGACGACGGCCGAACCAGCAGCTGGCTCTGATTGTAAACTGTCTGATTTGGACCTCAGAGGCCTATCCTTATCCTTGCGCCTTTTATGAACTCCGGTAGTCGGAAACGTGTCCGACGACATGTTATAATTAAATCGCCTCCCAAAGTAATGAAAGGCAAAATTGTATCTCCGTTTAATAGTACGTTGATTAAATCTAGCACAAAACCGGCAATTAGCTACGTCGTGGTCAGGGCCTAGACAAGGAATGCAGTAAGAGTGAAAATCCTTATGAAGTATTTGCTTCCCACATGAAATACAATTATTAACTTTTTCTGACATCGGTCTGGAGCAAGAAAAAAGTTTCCCCAACGGGGTACTTAACTTTGAAAAGAAGAATGTCTTCGGAATGAAGCACCAAAAATAACAGGAGTCAGCCGACCGGCACTTGTGAACTGCTTCCACCGCGCGGCAAGAAAGACTGGAGAACATGGTGTCGGCTGGGAGCTTTGTACCCCTGGCGCTCTGACGTCAGGGAGAGTGAGTACACAGCAGACGCCGAACCCAGACTTTGGGATTCTGGCCGACTGAGGGCTGCCTGCCGGCAGGAAGAAACCTACAGTGATGACTGCAACAGTGAAACACTATGAATATCTACTTATATGACTGCCAATTTATTTATATACCCTGGTGTAACCCTGCCCCAATTCCAAAAGACTTGTTCTCAGTGTAAGACATTTACTCTGGTGAAAATATGCTTCATATATGAGCCTTACATTGGACTAAATCACTTACATCAAGATCTAGTTTTCTGGAATCAGGGCAGGCTTACTCCAGGGTAAGTCAATCACACCAACACCAAGTCTTTTGGAATACGGCCCAAGGTTTTCAGATTAAATTAAAAGAAATAACATTTTACAACCATGATTAATTTTTGCAGTTCTGAAAAACATTAACAAAAACGAACAGTGAACAGTTGCCTGTAAAGTCATGACTTATACAAGCTTCATCATTTACAAGTTAAGTGAGCTAATTCACATTTTAAAATGACTGAAAAAAAATCACAGAATTAATTGCATTACTTTTAACAAATGTCATATGGAAACAAGAATGGATAACACACAGGGCCGGATTCCAAATGATTTGTTGTCAGTGTTAAGTCTGCCCTGATTCCAAAAGACTTGCTCTCAGTGTAAATGACTTACTTTGGTGTGAGCTCTACCTATAAAAAGGCTTATCTCGGGGATCAGATTCCAAAAGTGATCACTTACACTGACAGCAAGTCTTTTGGAATCGGGCCCCTAATATGAATGACATTTGTTGCGCAGCATGTAAATATCCATACAGTGAGTGATAGACCCTATATATATATATATATATATATATATATATATATATATATATATATATATACACATATGTATGTATATTTTTTTTTTTCAGCATTTTTTATTAATGAGCAAAGAGACAAAAAAAAAAAAAAACATGTATTCCAGATTTCTTAACAAGCAACTAGAATACAAATGATGCTAGGGAACTGTGACAAAAAAAAAAGACTTTTTTTGCAATTAGCTAATTAAGTGTTACTTTTTATACCTTTCCCTTGTACTTTTTCTGATATTGGCCAATAATTATCAAAAATGTATTCCCATATTTTAAATAAAGCAAACATCAGCACTTTAAAACCAAATGCAGGTTTCCAGGATAATAAAACATCAAAAAAAACTTGTCATCTGACTGGATGCACATTGTTGGAAAATCTAAGGCAAATGCACCAAGGCAAAATAAGGAAACATCCATTCTATACTCAAGAGGCAACACGTACATAACCACACCTTAGGAAATAAGTGATTACACAGCAATGGCAAAGTTTCTGCATAGTAATAAATGCAAATAAGATGTTAAAACTAGATTTTCAGTAGTGCATAGCTCAAACAGTCCCACAAAGCATGTCCTACTGCTTCAAAAGACAAAGTTACTGCCCTGAAGTTCACATCTCCTTAAATTACAAGAACACCCAAAGCAGTTCAGTGCATGCAATATAGTGTTCTACAGCTCTACACTGGTGCTTCAGTATATCCCTAGAATGCCTGTTAGCCACTTACTACCACTTTAACACATCTTCATTTTGTACAATCATCTTTTCATGCACTCACAATGTGGGTGTGTATGTGTTTTTGTGTACGTGTGTGTCTGTGTGTGTGTATAAATATACATATACGTGCGTGTGTAAACATAGTCATACAAACACATTCTCATAATACTGTTCCCCATTTGCACTCCTGGTATAAACAAGGGCGTGCCTACTCATGAACTGTTCAATAATGTTTCTCAATGCAGCCAAGTGATTGTGCTAGCTTTTGAAACAAGATTTTAATTTGATGTAAATATGAAAATCTATTTCATTTTATCCACTCAGTATATCAATGAAAATTTAACAGCAGCTATCTGATGAGAAAATTTACTGCACACCAAAACTCACAGCAAAATTAAAACAATACATGAAATAATAAAGTACAAATAATTTTCTGTAGGTCGGTACCATTCCCTGCACCTAAAGCTCCCTTATGCCTCTCTTATTTATATATGTGTATGTGTGTGCGCGTGTGTATGTCTATATATATATATATATATATATATATATATATATAAACAGAAGGAATAATAATACCAACGTGGTCCAAAGGTCTATGAAAGGCAAAACCATATAACATTATAGAATAAGCCAAATAGACCACCACAGCTACACAGATAAGAAAATAGTACAGCACTAGTAGTCCAAAAGCACAAAGGACATAGTCCACTTCAATTAAAAACTAAAACTTTTATTGCAGCAAAAACAAAAAACGGATGAGCACTTTCACATAGGTCCACCTATGCTTCATCAGATCCTTAAAAACAATGCATCAGAGACATCCTTTTATAGGATGACATTACTAAGGTAAATGAGCAAACATCCATAGGCAATTAAGACAATCAAGGCCAATTTGTTACATAATCAAGTACCAGTAACTCAATGCTTCTTGATGTGTTTTTTAGTGCGCCTGGCTTCTAGCTCAGGCTTTATACACAGTGCAATATTAAGTCCAGGATGATATTGTGCCTGCACCCTCAAAATCCATTTTAATTCTATTCATTCTAAAAAAAATATTATTATTACTCTTCCTAACACTTAGCTGCATGGGTGGAAGTACCCTGAAATTAAATGTATGTGTTGCAAAATCCATAATATGTTTCGCTAATGCATTCAATACATTCTGGTTTTTGATGTCATACATATGGCCATATATTCTGTCTTTTAAACGTTTTATCATTTTCCCAATATAAAAGCAGTTACAGTCATTACAGGTAGCTAAGTATACCAAATTAGATGCATCACAAGTCACATGAAATCTGGGTATAAAATCCATATTTAAGCTTGGGTGGTGATAAGCTATAGACTTGCCAATGAAACAACACATCTTACAGTTGTTACAGGGATAAGTACCTAAAGGTCCCTGTTCTGTTGGTTGTATATGCATCTCCCACTACATAATAGCTGTTTCAGATTTTTGTTGTTCCTAAAAGTAAAGCTTGGGGTAGTTACCTATAAAATCAACTGTATCTTTATTTACTGTTAAGAGATGCCAATTGCGTTCAATTACACTCCTCATGCATAAATTGTCATTAGCAAATCCAGTAATAAAACTCACCTTGTCATTCCTATTACATCCCTTAGTTCTTATTCTAACTCAATTAGTTTCTTCATGCCTCTTATTATCAAATACTTCATCTCTTATGGCTTTAGCATGTGTACTTTTATACCCTCTACCTGTAAAACAACCTTCGAAGATGTCGGCTTCAGTATTAAGAACATCATCCTCCTTGCAAATTCTTTTCAGTCTGTTAAACTGCCCTCTAACTATATTAGGAAAGATATGTCTTGGATGCATGCTGCTATGATCTAATAGGCTATTTCGCCAGCAAGGTTTTTGAAAAAGGCTGGTGGTTAGCCATCCTTCCAAATCTTTATGAATAGAAATATCTTAAAAATCCACTTTTTCAATGGAAATTTGTTTCCACTGTGAACTAAATGCTCTGTTTATACAGGTGAATCACAGTGCCTACAGTTTCCCTTCAATGTACACTAAAATTAGTGTTTTCCCTTTTTTCATCTTTTTACTATCTAAACTATTTTGATCTTCGAACTTTTAAGTTTTCAATTGCTCAGAAACTGAAAGAAATTGCGTAAAGCTCTATTGGGATGCATGAACCGCTGCATGAAAATTATTATTGTTATTAATAATAATAATAATAATAATAATAATGACAAAAACAACAATAATGATAGTATCATTATTTTAGTTAGCCCTGACAGAATGTTGAGAGGCTGAAATTCAGGGGCCTCTCTCAGAGCTGTTTTCTAGTTGTTTTTATTTATTTATTTTTTTTGAGTGTTACTTAATTGCTGTTTATTGCTATTCCTGTGGCTGGAGTGCAATGAGCTGCTCCTCTGTGCAGTGGATGAAGACATTTCCACCAGATTTGCCAGTTCTTCGTAGGCCCTTCTACACTATGGAACTAAAACTTTAAAACTGCTAAACTTTAACAAGTGTAATAAACTACTGTAATTGTTTTTGTAGCATTTAAACTGAAAATGCATTTTTTCATAAAGAACAGTTTCTTTAGCCAGGTGTTGAGAGTCATTTTAGGAAACTGTGGGCTGGGAGCGATCTTTGAATCTCTAGAAGTTATTCTTGTGACAGAAGGTTGCCTTTTTCTGATTGTTTGACCACCACTGACTCTCCCAGAATTGTTTCCTGGTTGGTGCATTTGTCTTACTTAACTGCTACTTATCAATTTGCCATGCAATGAGCTACACGCTCAGCAGTGTCACTGTAGGTATAGCTGAATAGCAGGTAGTGAGCACATTTTCATTTTTTACCCTTCAGTCAGTACTCCAAAATTGTCATCTGTTTCCCTATTTGATGAATGGCTCAACTGTACCCAGGGCAACATTAGCTTATGCTGTCTTCACTTGGCAACTCTGATTTCCTTCTAGTTGCACTGGCAACTTCAGCATGCAGCATGTGGCACTGATGGCAACACTGACAGCATTCTAGCAGTACTCTCTCAGCCTTCCCTTAGCTTACCTGTGCATTTAGCCAGCTAACATTCAACTGATAATATGGAAGGCCAGCAAACATATGCCCCTTCCATTGCCAACCTCCTAGCGCTTGGTATCCGAAGACAGTGTAGTAACTATCATGCTCCCTGACAATGAACTCCTACTTAACAGAGAAACTCTGTCTCTGAAGCTGCAATAACCAGCTAATATGAAGGCATTCCTGTTAAAATTAATAATACAAAGTGAGCATCACATAGTCAAACCCTCAACTTAACCTGTACCACCTTTCAAACAGAACACAAACATGTCATATGCAGATTCCATAAAGAAATTTTTGCCAAAGCTTCCTAGAACTTATAACAGGCCTCAGGAGAGGTACGTCAGCCCACCTAATCCATGCAGTCGTATATCGACATGTCACCAACAGCCAATTTGCTCCCAATTGGGTATTCAAAAACTAGCTTTTGACTAAAAATGTTTTAGGATTGGTGACTCGGTTGTTAGGCATACAGACTCCCCACTCACCAGGATGGAAAAGGACTAAGGTTACTCTCAGCTGCCTTTTGGGTGCCAGGACCACAGACATTACAATGCCTCTTAAGGCCCCTTCCAGAGACAAGTATGAGTATAACATGGTAGTGGTCCATATGGAAATGAATGACCTGGAGCACAAAACCCTACATGACAAGCAGAGAGATATGGCAGAACTTTCTATACATGTGATGGATGCAGGTAAGACTCTGGTCCTGAGTAAAATCCTTCCATCACCAAGAATTATGTCAAGGTATAAATAGATGATAACTGGTTTTAATAGTTGGCTTACTAGCTGGTGTTATTTCAGGAGGTTCCATAATGTATTAGCTTCTAACGAGATCATTGATAATCTTGCTTGTTTTACAAGGGATGACCTGCACCTCTTGTTCAAGAGTCTCTGCATACTGATAAGCAACTTTACTGCCCATATAATGTTTTTTAGGTGGAGTCACTCTAATAAAGGATGCAAACTTGGGAAATTCATCAAAACATAAACTGGACCACATTAAAATGTCTCTTCTCAGCACAAGGAGTCCCAGTAACAAATTGCCCGGTCTTGAGGCACTCCTCAATATGAAGCACGTCCATGTTCATGTGCTTACACAGACTTGGATAATTACACAGACAGCACTCCCTCCATACCAGGTTTTTGCTCCTACCATAACTTCAGGCCTAATGGACACTGTGGTGATGTCTCCATATTTGACAGAGACCACAGCTCATCTAGACTGAAACTCAGAGATCCATACACTGAACTTCTAGAACTTCAGTTTACCAAGGACAAAACAAGCTTCCAACTTTATTCATGTTACTGAACCCCCTTCCATGTCCTCAGAGTCTCATGTTTGATTACTAGAAATTTTAGAAGAAATTCTTAAAAACAATTCTATAATCCTAAATTACTTCAATGACCCCACCACAGACTGAAGCACCTAAACGTCTAATACAGGATATGGCCAGAAATTTCTGGATTTCATAAAAATAAATTCCCTGGATGAAACATCTAGAGAACCCACTACAGGCTTCAATATTCTTGATCAGGTCCTCACATATATTGCCCTTACCTGTACCACTCCACTAGTCTTTCCTTCACCAGCTAAGTCATACTATAAGCTTGTGACACTTACTTTCAGAACCACCATACCTACTGTAAACATTGTCTCCATATTTAATTACTTCATAAGGGCAAACCTTGTACAATTATATGGTGAAATCTCTAAATTTACCCATGACATCACCACCACTGACCCTGACACAGTGGCTAACTTTGTTAAAGAGCTTTATATCCACATACATAAATGTAGAGATTTATCAGTCCCATCTACAGCCAAATACAATGTAAAATTGCCCCCCCCCCCCAAGTGGACAACTGATATAAATAACCTTTATAACAAGAGAAAAACTCCTTAAACTGTACAGTAAGGATAGAAAACATCAGAATGAGGACAGTATAAAACAATACCATAAAAAGAAAAAAAAAAAAAAAAAAAAAACTGAAGAGCACTGTAAGGATCATTATGGAAAATCATGAACGAGGTTAGCTTCAGCATCAAACGATAACTATAAATTCATCTTTAGCTATGTTAGAAAACAAAGAAACAGCACTCAACATTGCTCTGAAATTTTTCTTAATGTGGCCCCCAGCTCTAACCCCGATGACATCATAAATATACTAGCAAATAAGTTAATTACAAACTTCACTGTCGACCCTCCCTATTCAAACACCAGTCATCCCAGAATCCTTATACCCCCATCATCACTAAGGAGTATATTCTTATGGTGCTACTAAAGCCCAACAACACTTCACCCATGGGTACAAACACCATAAGTAAGTGCTTAATAAACATACAACATGCTCTTACTTAACGTCTAATTAAATTTTTTAACCTAAGCTTAGACACAACTTATATTTCCAAATCCTGGCAAACTCCATGAGGGAGGGCCCATCACGAACCCTGAAAATTATACCACAAGGGAAGCCTTACCACGAACCCTGGAAATTACAGACAAATCAGCCTTATGGGTCTGATCTGTAAAGCTATGAAATGTATCACAGCCAGTCTCATTAATTATGATATCAAGAACATCTTTAGGCTTGAACCACAACAATTTGCCTTCATCAAAGGGGGTTCATGCCTGTTACATTTTGTTAATACTTTTGAGAGGGTCATGCAAGCTGTCATCTATGGTCATGTTATTCATACAACTTATCTCAATCTGGTCAATGCATTCAATACAATACCTCATTGCCAGAATAGTAAGGAATCCATCTGCCTTAAACAAAGATCCTCATTTAGCAAGATGGATAGCCAAATGGCTGAAACAGTAAGCCCATAGAGTGTGTGTGGCAAGTGCCTCTTCAAGTAGTGCTAAGGTAATCAGTGGAGTATCCTAGAGGTCTGTACTTGGTCTTCTCCTGTTTGACATCTGTGTCTCTGATCTCAAAACTGATAACCTACTCTGAAAGACGGTGGCTGTTGGAAATATACATATGTTCATTAGGCTAAAATAGACAATAAATTTCTATTTATCCTCTGACTGCATTGACTACAGCTTTTTTTAGAATAAATGTTCTTAATGCTTAAAAATACCATACACTGCTATTACATATTAATAAAATATTGTCTTTGCATACCAACAGTTGGCATTATGAAATACTTGTTTCTGTTTCACAGGATCATAGAAAGTTACTAAGCTAATGGCACTAGGGCCCTTATAAGTCTAGCCAAGCTCTACCCTTACTTCAACGATCAGCACCAATTGCCCCTGTCCAATACGGACCAAGTTACAGTAATTTTTTTTTTTGCTCAAGTAGTCTATGGAACTGGGCTTTAGGAAGTTTCACAGGTCTTTTGAACAGGTTGGCTTTCAGATGGTTTTGTACTCTTGTTCTGAAGTGATTATTATTAGTAGGTGGTAATATTTTAGCAGTGTAGTGAGGATTAAGTTATTTATTTATTTATTTATTGCATTTATTTACTGTGAAAGTCCGCTGAGCCAAAAAGAGCCCATTTTCAGAGGAGGTCTGGGGAGAAAAGTTCGGACAAGAGCACAGATACAGAAAACATTAAACATTAATTGGTACAAAAGTAGATACAGTGTTAAAGATAGTGATTACAGAAATATATACAGTGTTAAAGATAGTGATTACAGAAATATATACAGAATATATACATAAAGCAAGAATTTTGTTGGATGCCAGATGAATTAAATCAGAGAGGTATAAACAGAGATATATTAATCAGCATTATTGCACCATGTTACCTTTACTGCTTAGTTATGTTTACAGCTAGTTTAATCTTAAATAGTCTCGCTATTTAGAATTAAGTCTGTTTGGCCCATAAAGGCATTTTTGGATTGGCAGAGTGTAGTTTGTTTAGACATTCTTTCTTCATCTAGAGCTAAGGAAAGTGTCACAGTAGCAGAACAGAGGTTTTCACTGGCTAGGGATTATAAGGTTCATAAGTCAGTACTAGGCTAACTGTCCTTGTCGGCCATTTTAAGCCTAGCCAATTACCTCATGTAAAGGAGTGCCACACACACTCCTTTATAAACGCATTCTATGAACACCTTCAGGAATTCATGGATAATGCAATCCCAAATAAAACCAAGACCCAATCCTCCAAAATTAGGCGTCCTGTCTGGTGGACCCCAGCCATAAACAAACTATACAACAGAAGGAGGAAGCTACTACATGACGGAGCAAAATCCCAAAAAGGGAAGGCACCTCTGATCAGTATTAGCAAAAAACTACAGGCACTCATAAAATTGTCCAACGCCAGCTTCGAGAGAAAAATTGCACAGGACACTAAGGATAATCACAAGGCTTTCTTTAGTTATGTTAGGAACCCGGGTGGGAATTCCCAGATATGCTCAGAATTAGTCCAAAATGATAAAAAATACACCGAACCCAACGACGTTGCCAACATCCTAGCTGACAGGTTCAGCGCAAACTTCTCCCCCCCTTCCCCACCAAAAGGGCAAATATCTATCCCAGCAGAGTGCTGCCCCCCTGACATCTCAGATGCTCAGGTAAGAGCCGCCCTCTCCAAAGAAAAAAACACAGCATCAATGGGACCAGACGGTGTCCTAGGCTGTGTCCTACATGAACTCCAAGAAGAACTAAACCCAAACATAAACTACTGTTCAATCTCAGCCTTACTACAGGATATGTACCCAAAGAGTGGCGTACAGCAACAGTGGTCCCTCTCCACAAAGGTGGTGCCTCAACGGACCCTGGAAACTACTGCCCCATAAGCCTGACTAGCTTGGTCTGCAAAGCTATGGAAAGGATCATCATGGACCTCATAAATAAAGATATTGGGGACCTACAGACACTGGATCCTACCCAGTTTGGCTTTGTTAAGGGCAGATCCTGCCTCTTAAACCTGGTTGATTTCTTTGAAACAGTCACCAAGGCCAATGACGAGGGGAAGGTGGTCCACACAGCCTACCTGGACCTTGCAAAAGCCTTCGATACAATACCCCACTCGGGCATTATAGATAAGCTCACCAGCTTAAATATAAACCCCTATGTCACTAGATGGGTTGCAAACTGGCTCAAGGACAGAACCCACATGCTTAGAACTGCTGGAGCCATGTCAGACTCCAAACCAGTTACAAGTGGCATCCCACAAGGCTCAGTCCTGGGACCACTCTTGTTCGGTATATATTTCTCGGAGGTACAGGCTAACATGGAAGGACTGTGGCTGACCAAGTTCGCAGATGACTGCAAACTGGGCGCCATAATCGACTCTCCAGCCGACACAAGCATCCTACAAAAGGGCCTCATAGAAACAGACAACTGGTGCCAGAGCCATGGCCTCAAGCTAAACGCCAAAAAGTGTATAGTCATCCCCTTTGGCAAAAACAAAGTGCCCACAAATTACCACATAGGTGGTAATCCATTAAGTACAGAAGAAGTAATTAGGGACCTGGGGAACCAAGTTGATAGAAATCTCTCATTTGACAACCACGTGGCCAAAGTGGTTAGAAAAACATTTTATATAAGCCCACCTAATCATGAAGGGATTCACATCTAGATCAGGGGAGGTCATCGTGCCTCTTTACTCATCCCTCATCAGGCCCATAATTGAGTACAATACCCCTTTTGGGATGTACCTTACCAGACACCTGCAGCAACTGGAAAGACCCCAAAAGTACCTCACCAAGAGGATCAAAGGGCTCAAACAGATGCCATATGCTGCCTGGTTAAAGAAACTCCAGCTCTACTCAGTGGCATACCGCCTGCTCAGAGGCGATCTGTGCCTGACATATAAAGCCATGTCCAACCCGGAATTAATGGACATGCTGCACCTCAGAAAATCCAAATCCCATCGAGCTACACGCTCGAGAGACTTGAACCTCAGCACTGAAATAAATAGGACATGCTGGGGGGACAGATTCATAACCCAGAGGCTCCCTTCACTCTGGAATAAAATCCCAGTCCAGGTTAGGCAGAGTCCCTCATTGACTCTCTTCAAGAGGAATCTTGATGAGTGGATGGGAGATAGTAGGTTTACCCTGGGTATCACTTCTGTGTCACTGTTAGACAGAGGCACAGTATACTAACCTCGAAAAAGGGCATAGCAAAATCCATTTAAAATGGGTGGTGAAAACCAAACACACTCTGGCTAGGCTTATAAATGCCCTAGGGAAGACAGCCTAGTATGAACCTATGAACCTAAGAATCAAACCCTGTACCTTGTGTCTGTAAGGTAAAAACCTTAACCATTACTCCAACCTCCCACACCCTATCATAATGATGATAAACATCACATTCTTTTGCTACAGTATGACAGTATGTTGTGGTGTGTGTGTGTGTGTGTGTGTGTGTGTGTGTGTGTGTGTGTGTGTGTGTGTGTGTGTGTGTGTGTGTGTGTATACACCTATCTATACACATGCACACAAACATACACATGCACACAATTTTGAAAACACTGCAGCCGCCTTTGGATTATGTAGTCAATAATTAACAATACATCCACAAATCCAAAATCATCATGAACCAATCAGTGATGGAATGGAAGTAAGTAAACTTTTTACTGCCATAAGGCGTTAAGTCTAAACACTTCAGTACCACAGTGGATTTCCTTACACAAAAGCGTATTTTTACTATCACATTACAGTCTTTTTAAATTTTATACACTGAAAACAAACCATAATCATTTACAAAGAGATCTCTGCAGCCTAATTTGTACAGCTAAACACCTGACTGAGAGACAGTGGATAGTGTATTGGATAATTATTTAGGCTTAAGTCATCAGTGAAGGGGCTGAAAACAAGTTTACAAAAGGATAAAAAAAAGTTATGAAACTACATCTATGATCACTGGATAGCTGGTGATAATTCGGGGAAGAGGCTGAAAATCACTGCAGAAGAAGAATGTCTGATGGCATTAAAGACCAATAAGCCATGGATTACTGCTTGCAGACCAACCAGTAGAATGCACCAGAAAAGCACTCAATGAGGACCGCATGACTATAACACACATTGGTGTGGTCCACTGTACTTACCACCAGCTGATAGCACACTGAAAAGGTATATTAACAGGGATGAAGTATACGTTTAGTGTTCCATGGAAAGCTTGTGACAGGGAGATGTCAAGCTTTTATATGTGGGGAATTTAGCTTGACTAATAGAGGAACAACCCTATGTGAGAGAAATTCACTCAACAAAATGCTGACAGTGAGCCAGTAGAACAGTGATATATTTGTTGGCACTTTTTAACTGTTCAGACTTCTGCACTGTCTTAATTTTTGCTTGACTGAATTATTTATAAATTTGCTGGCATTGTTTTCTGAAACTCTAAGTGCCGCCATCTTGATTTTTTCCTAATTTACTGCTTTCTGAACTTTTTAGTCATTTTTTTAATTTAATTGCATTTATTTAAACTGTATTTGCTTTAATACTGCTACACCCTCAAAAGTGTGCTAACTTGCTCTGCATTTGAACTGTTTTTACTGCTGCTTTAGCTGCTTTTCTGTAAAAAAAAAAGTTCCAAGCTTGTTTCCCACCTTTCCTGTAACTAGTCTAGTCCAGATACAGAGTTGCTGTACCCAGGACTGTTTGTAAGCTACTAAGTCCCCCAAGACTTTCTGAGTTGGAGGGAAGCCTTCTAGCTTATCAGTGGGAGTGGTAACCACTAGGTAGCTTATCTACCACAACAGAATTGGTTTCTCGCCCAGAAATTGTATTTTATTGGCCGTTTGGGCAGGTTTTCCATCCTTTTCAACTTTCTGGTTTAAAACCTTGCATTTGTGTGGGTTTGTTCTTGTTTAAGCTCCACACAGCGGCGCCGAGCTAAGGTAAACTATTACTTGTGCCAGAAAGTCTGTTCTTCAGTTTTTCCCTTAGAACTTGCTAGTTCTTTCTCTCTTGCAGTTCAAATACCCTAACTGCTTTGCGGTTTTTCTAGCAATTATTGTAGCACACCAAAGTGCCATCAGCAGTAGTCGTTCTTCACGGAAATAGCTCCAGTACTTAGTAGTTATGACCACCCCTCCTGGCATGATTAAAGGGCAGTTCCATATGCTTTCTCCTATTAACCTGGTGCACTTGGGCATTCTGAGGCAGTGTAGCAACTGCCTCATGTACACAGACAACCAACACTCAGACTTGTGAGAGATTCACTTATATCACCAAATTGGAAGCTATGCACTCTCCAGCCAAGACCGAACTACCTGGTCAAGAGGAGAAGGTCAACACCTGCACCACACCACATGGAACACATAGCCCTCCAGAACACCCACTATCACACCTCTCACATAAAAACACAAACCACACACCCACCTTCACACAGGCTCTCAATAGAAATTTACCCAAACAGCAGAGACCCCCATGACAGAAATGCACTCGACCACCACAACAAAGCACAAACCGCAGGACACATAGCTCACCTCAACAGTGTGCCCCTCAACCTAAGCCCCTAAGGCCAATACACTAATCATAGGCGACTCAATAGTGAAGCACACATATGTCCCACTCACTAGGTTGAATAAGGAGAAGGTAACAGCTGTCTATCAGGTGCCAGAATCAGACACATAACACATGCACTCAGGTAACTCCACAAGTACAACTCATTATCCAAGTGGGTGTGAATGACCTGAGACGCACCTCCCTGGACTACATGAAAAGAGACATGGTGGAGCTCTTGGATTATGTGGCCCAGGCAGGTAAGACACTAGCCCTGAGCAGTATCCAACTGTCACCCAGAATGATACTGTAGTACAAAAAAAATGACTGACTTCAACTGGCTAAGTTTCTGGTGTCATTCTAAGGGGATCCAGTATCTGTCTGCTTGGGATGACATAATTCAATGAACCAAGTACTTGCACAAATGTTTTTGAGGAGCGAAGGAGTGTAGTTTCCTTATTTTGGTACAGTGCTTGGGATGACATAATTGACAGACCTCAATGCTTTGCCAGAGATGGCCTGCATCTGTCACCCCTGGGTTTCCGGGTACTGGCTAAGGCTCTTGCCTGCCCTATAGTGCCTTTTTTAGGCAGTGTTCC
>NC_056734.1:472889799-472941237 GCF_019279795.1 Protopterus annectens
AGAAAGGTTAAGTGAGATTCAGAACCTTCAGAGATACGTTTTCCACATTGTTCACTGCCTTTCCCAGAAACACTTACTTCATTGCATATTATAAACAGTAATGGCTAAAGAAACTGAGATGAATTTAGATTGCTCTCCTAACTTACGGTTCAAGTTTTAGACTTACTTTAATTTTTAATTTGTAAACTACAGCACACCACTGGTCCAGCTAGACCATTTTCAGTATTAGAGCAGGACAGGATACAAACTGCAATCTGACTTCACTACATGAATACAGAGAATGGTGCTACAAAATTGCAGTTCCACAGCATCTAGTTAAAGCAAATCTGCCATCCTACCCAGTACTGTGAATGTGCCCAGTTAGGGCAGCTGAGCTTCATACTGCATCCAGTTACTTATGCTGCCTACTCAAGTTAAAACATAGGTTTGATATAGTTGCCTCTAGAACAATTATACACAGAATAAGCTAAATTACATCATATGAAAATACCTGGCTACCATTCAGGCCAACCCAGGGTTCCTGCCCGCAGGTGAACATCTCCCAAAGTGTTACTCCAAACATCCAGGTATCACTGGCATGGGAAAACGTGCGAGTCTTCAGGCTCTCTGGGGCACACCTGGGGTAAGAACAATAACAGATAAGCATGAGTGCAGTATTTACTTATTTATTTATTTGACAATTGTTGACCGGGAATGTCTGATTGAGCTTGCACCTCTTTTCAGCAGGGGTCCGGGGAGAAAAGCTCCACAAAGTATTACATACACCATAAAATGTTTACAAACAGTACAATATACATGAGGTAATGTAAGCATGCATTATAATGCTTGGATTCCCAGTTGTAGCATGAGGGTTTAAAAGGTGTTATTTACAAAAAAGGCAATAAAATATGTTAAAGTCATTCATATATCTCCAACACATAAGAAATTCCCCATTTAGAGGGGAAGAAGTGACAATTAAATCAGAGTTTAAGTTAATAGTACAGAAAGTACTGTACATCAAATCTTAGTTCTTACAGGCAACAGCATGTACGCCAGTAATCAGAAGCAGAGGGGAAGTTGGCAGAGCAGGTGATAGAAAAAGGGTAATTCCTTTCCCTTACTCAGATTTATAATTAATTAATCTGCTACATATTTCTATCACTGCCAAAACTGAGCAGAGCTGAAAAAATAATAAAATTAAGAAATGGTATTGACATATTTGATTATCTCCTTCACTGGTCGCTGCACACAGTTGGCTACTTTTAGTCTTTTAAACAAAACTGCATGTGCACTCGCTACCTGTTTTCAGGCAGACAGACCTAGCACACTAGATGGTGGTGCCTGCACTATAAGAAGCAAACAGCAGCAGAAAGGACACATCAGGCTAAATTATCTTCAGATAATTTACAACAGCAGCAAAAATCAGAAGGGCATGCATATAAGCACTATGTCACAAGGTTAAAAACGGTATTACAGTAACAGACTACTTAATTATCTACAACAATTTACATTCACTAGAAAGGTCAACAGAGAAAGAACCAGCAAAAGGGACACTGTTATAAACTGCAGTTATATGGCTAAGTCATTAAAAATGAAACTACTGGACCAAAAGCATGGCACTCTGAAAGTCTCTTACAACTGAATATAGCCTAGCCATGGGTGCTATGATTTTGACTTTGGTACATTTAGTTAATGGAGATGAGGTGGCTTCAGGACCCTAAAGTAGAGATTAGGGTATTTTACTTGTTTTTATTTTATCTTTGGGATTCTGCAGTTTCAATGTGGCAGTTTTAGTCTTCTGAAGCCGGAGTATATCAGTTTCTGTTTTAAGTGATTCCACCAATAAGGGTATAGTGACCTTGTGAGTCACTGTGATTTGGTATAACCTCATATAAGAAACAGTCCTTCAGGCTGGTGCTTCTTCTGGTATGGCCTAGAGCAAAACCTCTACATGACGTCTGCTGGCAAGTAAACAAGTAAGACAGGATATAACACTAACTGCTACACTGTTTAAAACAATAAAAAAATAAATGACTACATGTCAAGTTCTAAAAAAAATGTTTGAATTACTATATAATCAACATTTAAAACAAGTACCACCATGGGACAGGGTAAATGCCCTTGCTGTCCAAATGACTTCACCCTTGTAAATCTACTAATAAGATAAAAACCATGTTCAATAATTATCTGTCTTTAGAAAATGACTATGACTGAATCCCAAGCAGGCTGTAAAAAATTCTAGGTAATGGACAGTTAGAGGATTCCTTATAATGTGGCAGTCTCAAAGCCTAATCTAACCCTAGACAGGCCATGAAGCTTGCAATGTTTGGTAAATGTCTGTGTTGTAGATTTTAGAAACTATTAGGTGTAAATGTTCCTGAACTAAGCAGTAAAAACCTTTGCAATTTGACAGTATGCTCAAATACTGTGTTGCTGCATTTCTTAGCACAGAGGAGAAAAAAACAAGCAAAACCAACAGACTGCTTACCATACAGCCCCCTTTTAGACTCTTATGAAGGGCAGACAAGAAATACAAACAACTCATTAGACTTCTCAACATCTTTTAATTCATCCAAGTAAGACAACATGACCATTTTATGTGACCAACAAATGTTCTCTTTCACACTCTGATAAAATGAAACTTTGAATTCAGAGGGTTGTAAATCGAACTTTTCCTTTTTGAGAGACAACCATTAGCTGCTGAATGTCTAGAAAGATTTGCTGTCTCTTACCTGAAAAAGTGATGGAGAGTTTTACTAAATTAGGCTGTCATATAGAAAAAGGTAAAAATAAAAGCTTAAGATCAATGGACAGGTCAATATGGGAGTCAGACATGCAGTAAACACTCCTGGAGCAATACAAAGGCCAAATGGGAAGGAGATAAAATGAAAATGCTGATTCCCCGCCTAAAGTTCCAGATCAGGACAGTTAATGTGCGTCATCAATGTCTAGGCTAAACATTGATTACTAAATGTAGAAGACAAAGAAAAATAATGTAACGCTGATTGCCTGAACTTCTTCTGTACTTTTATACAGGACTTGAGTATGTCTCCACATAACATCTTTTAATGATATCAGAAAGAAGACGTTTTCGCCTTCGCTATGCAAAAGCTTCATCAGAACAACACAGTAAAATTTCAAGCGCCACTTTTAAAACAGTAAAATCGTGATGTCATTTCCCTAGAAACAATGTTGCCAAGATGGGTCATACAGAAAGGTGTCGCTCCAAAACAACTATTGAAAAATACAATTTCTTCAAGTTAGGAATACATAGTTTCCAATAAAACCATAACATTAAAAACCTCATAATAAATAATGGAGGTCAAAGTAGACATAAAAAATCATCACAATAAACATGAAAAAGAGTTCAACATTAACCATAAGTTTGTAATGAATCGTTTCATCTCTTATAGCTTTTATATCTAAGTATCGAAGAAATGTTTCAAGACTCATTCAGGCCGGGGTGTGAGTAAGCATCCACTCCAATTTGCCACTCCAATTCCCTAGTCTCTAAAAACAGAGACTGAGGGCCACCCCTGGGGCCCATAGTAACATGTTCGATCCCCATAAATTCAAAACTGTGCCCCATATTGTTAAGGATGTGTTTAGATAAAGCATTGTCGTTTTTTTTGTTTTTTATGGCATAACAATGCTGGTAAATGCGGTCACTAAACCTTCGGTCGGTTTTCCCTATGTAAAAACAAGGGCAACAGACGCAAAAGGCAGCATAAACAATTGACTTAGTGTTACAATTGATTTTTGAATGGATAGTATATTTCCTGTTCCTGATTGTAAAGGAGCTGCCCGATCTTAAGTATTTACATCTTTTGCAGAACCCACAGGGAGCATTACCAACCTGTCTAGTGAACTGCACTGATGGAACAGTTCGTTGAAGCAGTTCCTTCAAGCTTTTCCCCTTCCTATAAACAATAGAGGGGTATGGACCTAGTTTTTGAAGTAGTGTAGAGTTGTTGTGAATGAAATACCAGTTCTTTTTAATAATGGCCCAAATAGTACCAACTTCTTTACAAAAAGTTAATACAAAACTAGTGTGAAATTCCTTGGGAGGAGAAGTAATAGTGGCATCTGTATTGTCCGCCAGTGAGCCATCCAATGCATCAATACCTGATGTATGCCTGAAGGTGGTTAATTCGTGAACATTATTAAGTAATAAAGGTTTATAAAAACCAGTATCTCTTTTCATGGTAACCTCCACTATAAGCTCATCAATCATCAAGGGGGGGTAACCCGTTAGAAAACAAATCTTTTAAAAAAGTGCATTCAAGTTCAAAAGCTTCTTGTGTACTACACATACGCACAGCTCTTACCAATTGTCCCTTGACAATTGATCTTTTTTGTTTGGGCGGGTGATTGCTGGAATAGTGTAAAAAGGCATTACAGTAGGTTGGTTTCCTATGAAGGCAAGATAGGAAACAATTGTTAAAGTCCTTCACTAGCCTAACGTCTAAATACTCAATTTCAGTTGTTAAAAACTGATGGGTAAATTTTAAAAAAGTAGAAGAACCATTCATGAGTTGAATCAAATCAACTACATCCTTTTCATTACCATCGACCAGAATGAACACGTCGTCTAAAAAGCGCGTGTAGTATTTTACCATATTCTTGAATTTTGGATTAACCCTAAAGAATTCTTTCTCCCAGTAAGCGACAACCAAGTTGGCCACACTCCCGCCACAGGGAGACCCCATGGCGATGCCCTGTTTTTGTAAATAATACTGGTTGTCGAACAGGAAGAAGTTGCAGGATAAGGTGATCTCCAGTAATTGGGTGACAATAGATATTTCTTCCTTGGTGGCCCCAAGGCTCACTAACATCAATTCGACCCATTCCACCGCTTCCAAATGCGGTATAGACGTATAAATCGACCACGTCTATTGTTAAAAAATTAAGGGATGGGTCAAAACCGATGTTGTTTATAGCTTCCAAAAAAGACCAAGAGTCCTTACATATTTCTGGGATACCTCTTAGGTATTTTGAAAGGATCGCATCAATGACCCTTGAGGAAGGGTGTGTGATTGCGCATCTACCATCAACCAAGGCCCGTAATGGTGGATTCACAAGATCTTTGTGAATTTTAGGGATACCAAACATCACGGGCACTTTGGGATATGAGATGTTAATGAAATTGAACGTGTCAATGTCAATCAAGCCATCAATGAATAGATCCCTGAAGTATCCACTGATTTTCTTGTAAGACCTCACCATCTCATTCAAAGAAGAACATTTATATGCTTCTGAATCTAGTACTACATGCATTCTCCTATTATAGTCACAGATGTCAAAAATGACCAAGCCCCCACCTTTATCAGGTTTCATGACCCTTACAGGTAACCCACTCAGGTGGTTCAAAGCCATTTTTTGATCGTAAGAAATATTGCTCTGGTAATCGAGCCATTTTGCACTATGAAACAAATGTCTAAGATCTAATTCACATACATTTTCAAAAGTGCTCAAAGAAGGGTGCAATGGGGGGTTAAAGGTACTAAGCAGTTTAAACATTGGTCGCTCACTATGTACATCATTGTTGAACAATAGTTTTAAATTCAATTTACGTACATAACATTTAAGGTCGATCAATGTTCTAGCTAAACTAGGCTTTTGGTCTGGGACGAAGGAAAAACCCCTAGATAGTAGTTCAACCAGTTCTTGGTCAACACAAATACTTGAAAAATTATAGACTTTAAAGTCACCTTTTTTATTTAATAAGATGGTAGGTTTTTTCCGGTCTGTTGATGGACCTTCTTCCCAGACATTAGGAGAAGTTAATTGTTGAGGTTCTACCATTGTTGGGGTCTGTTGTTCCTTCCCCCTAAAAAAGGTCTCTGCTGGGTTTTATTGTGGAAGTTATTTTGGTAGTTCTGGTTATTAGCCTTAATCCTGCTGCTTCTCCTTAATCCTTGGTTCGAAGTACCAGGGTCCCCATCACCTTGATGGTCATTTTCCACATTTTCGTCGATGGGGGCCATGGCAGTCGTGTCAACACTACGGTTCATACCATCATTCTGATTGTTGTTATTAAACTTATTCTTAACAAGGTTAGGGTATGCGGTACCCTGCTGGTAGGCTTTCCTATCCCTCACTTGAACTTATGATCAAGCACTACAACACCCATATAAGGAACCTCCTAATAGAAACTGAGGAACTTGACAATATCATAAAGATTGACGTGAATTTTTTACGCTATAAGTATGATTACCAACGCATCTTCTCCAGTATAGATGCGCTTATTGTTAAGTTGAAATTCAACAAGTCGAAAAAACTAGTGAGGGATAGGAAAGCCTACCAGCAGGGTACCGCTTACCCTAACCTTGTTAAGAATAAGTTTAATAACAACAATCAGAATGATGGTATGAACCGTAGTGTTGACACGACTGCCATGGCCCCCATCGACGAAAATGTGGAAAATGACCATCAAGGTGATGGGGACCCTGGTACTTCGAACCAAGGATTAAGGAGAAGCAGCAGGATTAAGGCTAATAACCAGAACTACTAAAATAACTTCCACAATAAAACCCAGCAGAGACCTTTTTTAGGGGGAAGGAACAACAGACCCCAACAACGGTAGAACCTCAACAATTAACTTCTCCTAATGTCTGGGAAGAAGGTCCTTCAACAGACCGGAAAAAACCTACCATCTTATTAAATAAAAAAGGTGACTTTAAATTCTATAATTTTTCAAGTATTTGTGTCGACCAAGAACTGGTTGAACTACTATCTAGGGGTTTTTCCTTCGTCCCAGACCAAAAGCCTAGTTTAGCTAGAACATTGATCGACCTTAAATGTTATGTACGTAAATTGAATTTAAAACTATTGTTCAACAATGATGTACATAGTGAGCGACCAATGTTTAAACTGCTTAGTACCTTTAACCCCCCATTGCACCCTTCTTTGAGCACTTTTGAAAATGTATGTGAATTAGATCTTAGACATTTGTTTCATAGTGCAAAATGGCTCGATTACCAGAGCAATATTTCTTACGATCAAAAAATGGCTTTGAAGCACCTGAGTGGGTTACCTGTAAGGGTCATGAAACCTGATAAAGGTGGGGGCTTGGTCAATTTTGACATCTGTGACTATAATAGGAGAACGCATGTAGTACTAGATTCAGAAGCATATAAATGTTCTTCTTTGAATGAGATGGTGGGGTCTTACAAGAAAATCAGTGGATACTTCAGGGATCTATTCATTGATGGCTTGATTGACATTGACACGTTCAATTTCATTAACATCTCATATCCCAAACTGCCCGTGATGTTTGGTATTCCTAAAATTCACAAAGATCTTGTGAATCCACCATTACGGGCCTTGGTTGATGGTAGATGCGCAATCACACACCCTTCCTCAAGGGTCATTGATGCGATCCTTTCAAAATACCTAAGAGGTATCCCAGAAATATGTAAGGACTCTTGGTCTTTTGGAAGCTATAAACAACATCGGTTTTGACCCATCCCTTAATTTTTTAACAATAGACGTGGTCGATTTATACACGTCTATACCGCATTTGGAAGCGGTGGAATGGGTCGAACTGATGTTAGTGAGCCTTGGGGCCACCAAGGAAGAAATATCTATTGTCACCCAATTACTGGAGATCACCTTATCCTGCAACTTCTTCCTGTTCGACAACCAGCATTATTTACAAAAACAGGGCATCGCCATGGGGTCTCCCTGTGGCGGGAGTGTGGCCAACTTGGTTGTCGCTTACTGGGAGAAAGAATTCTTTAGGGTTAATCCAAAATTCAAGAATATGGTAAAATACTACACGCGCTTTTTAGACGACGTGTTCATTCTGGTCGATGGTAATGAAAAGGATGTAGTTGATTTGATTAAACTTATGAATGGTTCTTCTACTTTTTTAAAATTTACCCATCAGTTTTCAACAACTGAAATTGAGTATTTAGACGTTAGGCTAGTGAAGGACTTTGTTAACAACTGTTTCCTATCTTGCATTCATAGGAAACCAACCTACTGTAATGCCTTTTTACACTATTCCAGCAATCACCCGCCCAAACAAAAAAGATCAATTGTCAAGGGACAATTGGTAAGAGATGTGCGTATGTGTAGTACACAAGAAGCTTTTGAACTTGAGTGCACTTTTTTAAAAGATTTGTTTTCTAATAGGGGTTACCCCCCCTTGATGATTGACGAGCTTATAGTGGAGGTTACCATGAAAAGAGATACTGGTTTTTATAAACCTTTATTACTTAATAATGTTCATGAATTAACCACCTTCAGGCATACATCAGGTATTGATGCATTGGATGGCTCACTGGCGGACAATACAGATGCCACTATTACTTCTCCTCCCAAGGAATTTCACACTAGTTTTGTATTAACTTTTTGTAAAGAAGTTGGTACTATTTGGGCCATTATTAAAAAGAACTGGTATTTCATTCACAACAATTCTACACTACTTCAAAAACTAGGTCCATACCCCTCTATTGTTTATAGGAAGGGGAAAAGCTTGAAGGAACTGCTTCAACGAACTGTTCCATTAGTGCAGTTCACTAGACAGGTTGGTAATGCTCCCTGTGGGTTCTGCAAAAGATGTAAATACTTAAGATCGGGCAGCTCCTTTACAATCAGGAACAGGAAATATACTATCCATTCAAAAATCAATTGTAACACTAAGTCAATTGTTTATGCTGCCTTTTGCGTCTGTTGCCCTTGTTTTTACATAGGGAAAACCGACCGAAGGTTTAGTGACCGCATTTACCAGCATTGTTATGCCATAAAAAACAAAAAAACCGACAATGCTTTATCTAAACACATCCTTAACAATATGGGGCACAGTTTTGAATTTATGGGGATCGAACATGTTACTATGGGCCCCAGGGGTGGCCCTCAGTCTCTGTTTTTAGAGACTAGGGAATTGGAGTGGCAAATTGGGGTGGATGCTTACTCACACCCTGGCCTGAATGAGTCTTGTAACATTTCTTCGATACTTAGATATAAAAGCTATAAGAGATGAAACGATTCATTACAAACTTATGGTTAATGTTGAACTCTTTTTCATGTTTATTGTGATGATTTTTTATGTCTACTTTGACCTCCATTATTTATTATGAGGTTTTTAATGTTATGGTTTTATTGGAAACTATGTATTCCTAACTTGAAGAAATTGTATTTTTCAATAGTTGTTTTGGAGCGTACACCTTTCTGTATGACCCATCTTGGCAACATTGTTTCTAGGGAAATGACATCACGATTTTACTGTTTTAAAAGTGGCGCTTGAAATTTTACTGTGTTGTTCTGATGAAGCTTTTGCATAGCGAAGGCGAAAACGTCTTGTCCTAAATAAAGAGCGTTAATCATTATTGGTGTTCCTTGGCTCGAGGGTATTGGCTTGTGGTTGTGACTGTTTTTTCCTTTACTCGTTTTCAATAGTATGTCGGTCGAAGACTCTGAGAGTCCAAGGACACCTAACTTGTTTGGTTCCGACGAAGTGCATCAAACTGATGAACCTCTTAATCTTCAAACTTTACTTACCTCGTTTAACGAGCGTTTGGAGCGTCTCAACAAACGGTTGGACGCTATAGAAACGAAAAGTGCGCCGTTGAACCAAGGGGATCAAGCTAATGTGATGTGTGCTCAACTCCCTAACAACTTTATTCTTTTGTCTAGTAATCCTCTGGGCGACCCAGGTTTTGACATCACGAATGCAACTATACCAGCCGGTCAAGTGTTGTTTAACGGCCGTAGCTGTTTGTCGACTGGTGCTCAGCCTACCTTGCAGAGGGTGGATTACTCACGAGGTGGTTCTACAAATGGAACTCATGGTCCGGGACCTATGGGCGATTTAAATACGCCCCGCTTGACTGGATCAAATGTTGATGCTCGGCAGCAACCGCCTGAGGCCCCTACAGTCGTTAATAACTGTGGATTAACTGGTGTTCCATCCTTTTCGGACTGGGCAGGCAATATTGAGTGTTTTGGATTTGGTATGTTACCGGCTGGTGGTCCCTCGCCCCATGTTTCGGACACAGGTAATCCTAACGACAATATCTCTGAGAAATTAAAAATACTGGACAGTAAGATGCTAAGAATTAAAAAGTTACAGTTGGAGGTGGCCTACTTTCAGCAATGTTTGGCTGAAAAAATCATACCGAAAGGTTTAAGGAGTTCTTTTTCCCCCACTACCTTACTTTGTGACCCAGTATTTTTTGATGACTTGTTGAATTTATTTAATCGCCAAGGCTCAGAGTTGCTTGAACTTATGATCAAGCACTACAACACCCATATAAGGAACCTCCTAATAGAAACTGAGGAACTTGACAATATCATAAAGATTGACGTGAATTTTTTACGCTATAAGTATGATTACCAACGCATCTTCTCCAGTATAGATGCGCTTATTGTTAAGTTGAAATTCAACAAGTCGAAAAACTAGTGAGGGATAGGAAAGCCTACCAGCAGGGTATCGCTTACCCTAACCTTGTTAAGAATAAGTTTAATAACAACAATCAGAATGATGGTATGAACCGTAGTGTTGACACGACTGCCATGGCCCCCATCGACGAAAATGTGGAAAATGACCATCAAGGTGATGGGGACCCTGGTACTTCGAACCAAGGATTAAGGAGAAGTAGCAGGATTAAGGCTAATAACCAGAACTACCAAAATAACTTCCATAATAAAACCCAGCAGAGACCTTTTTTAGGGGGAAGGAACAACAGACCCCAACAACGGTAGAACCTCAACAATTAACTTCTCCTAATGTCTGGGAAGAAGGTCCATCAACAGACCGGAAAAAACCTACCATCTTATTAAATAAAAAAGGTGACTTTAAAGTCTATAATTTTTCAAGTATTCGTGTCGACCAAGAACTGGTTGAACTACTATCTAGGGGTTTCTCCTTCGTCCCAGACCAAAAGCCTAGTTTAGCTAGAACATTGATCGACCTTAAATGTTATGTACGTAAATTGAATTTAAAACTATTGTTTAACAATGATGTACATAGTGAGCGACCAATGTTTAAACTGCTTAGTACCTTTAACCCCCCATTGCACCCTTCTTTGAGCACTTTTGAAAATGTATGTGAATTAGATCTTAGACATTTGTTTCATAGTGCAAAATGGCTCGACTACCAGAGCAATATTTCTTACGATCAAAAAATGGCTTTGAACCACCTGAGTGGGTTACCTGTAAGGGTCATGAAACCTGATAAAGGTGGGGGCTTGGTCATTTTTGACATCTGTGACTATAATAGGAGAATGCATGCAGTACTAGATTCAGAAGCATATAAATGTTCTTCTTTGAATGAGATGGTGGGGTCTTACAAGAAAATCAGTGGATACTTTAGGGATCTATTCATTGATGGCTTGATTGACATTGACACGTTCAATTTCATTAACATCTCATATCCCAAAGTGCCCGTGATGTTTGGTATTCCTAAAATTCACAAAGATCTTGTGAATCCACCATTACGGGCCTTGGTTGATGGTAGATGCGCAATCACACACCCGTCCTCAAGGGTCATTGATGCGATCCTTTCAAAATACCTAAGAGGTATCCCAGAAATATGTAAGGACTCTTGGTCTTTTTTGGAAGCTATAAACAACATCGGTTTTGACCCATCCCTTAATTTTTTAACAATAGACGTGGTCGATTTATACACGTCTATACCGCATTTGGAAGCGGTGGAATGGGTCGAACTGATGTTAGTGAGCCTTGGGGCCACCAAGGAAGAAATATCTATTGTCACCCAATTACTGGAGATCACCTTATCCTGCAACTTCTTCCTGTTCGACAACCAGTATTATTTACAAAAACAGGGCATCGCCATGGGGTCTCCCTGTGGCGGGAGTGTGGCCAACTTGGTTGTCGCTTACTGGGAGAAAGAATTCTTTAGGGTTAATCCAAAATTCAAGAATATGGTAAAATACTACACGCGCTTTTTAGACGACGTGTTCATTCTGGTCGATGGTAATGAAAAGGATGTAGTTGATTTGATTAAACTTATGAATGGTTCTTCTACTTTTTTAAAATTTACCCATCAGTTTTCAACAACTGAAATTGAGTATTTAGACGTTAGGCTAGTGAAGGACTTTGTTAACAACTGTTTCCTATCTTGCATTCATAGGAAACCAACCTACTGTAATGCCTTTTTACACTATTCCAGCAATCACCCGCCCAAACAAAAAAGATCAATTGTCAAGGGACAATTGGTAAGAGCTGTGCGTATGTGTAGTACACAAGAAGCTTTTGAACTTGAGTGCACTTTTTTAAAGATTTGTTTTCTAACAGGGGTTAAACCCCCTTGATGATTGACGAGCTTATAGTGGAGGTTACCATGAAAAGAGATACTGTTTTTTATAAACCTTTATTACTTAATAATGTTCACGAATTAACCACCTTCAGGCATACATCAGGTACTGATGCATTGGATGGCTCACTGGCGGACAATACAGATGCCACTATTACTTCTCCTCCCAAGGAATTTCACACTAGTTTTGTATTAACTTTTTGTAAAGAAGTTGGTACTATTTGGGCCATTATTAAAAAGAACTGGTATTTCATTCACAACAATTCTACACTACTTCAAAAACTAGGTCCATACCCCTCTATTGTTTATAGGAAGGGGAAAAGCTTGAAGGAACTGCTTCAACGAACTGTTCCATCAGTGCAGTTCACTAGACAGGTTGGTAATGCTCCCTGTGGGTTCTGCAAAAGATGTAAATACTTAAGATCGGGCAGCTCCTTTACAATCAGGAACAGGAAATATACTATCCATTCAAAAATCAATTGTAACACTAAGTCAATTGTTTATGCTGCCTTTTGCGTCTGTTGCCCTTGTTTTTACATAGGGAAAACCGACCGAAGGTTTAGTGACCGCATTTACCAGCATTGTTATGCCATAAAAAACAAAAAAACTGACAATGCTTTATCTAAACACATCCTTAACAATATGGGGCACAGTTTTGAATTTATGGGGATCGAACATGTTACTATGGGCCCCAGGGGTGGCCCTCAGTCTCTGTTTTTAGAGACTAGGGAATTGGAGTGGCAAATTGGGGTGGATGCTTACTCACACCCCGGCCTGAATGAGTCTTGTAACATTTCTTCGATACTTAGATATAAAAGCTATAAGAGATGAAACGACTCATTACAAACTTATGGTTAATGTTGAACTCTTTTTCATGTTTATTGTGATGATTTTTTATGTCTATTTTGACTTCCATTATTTATTATGAGGTTTTTAATGTTATGGTTTTATTGGAAACTATGTATTCCTAACTTGAAGAAATTGTATTTTTCAATAGTTGTTTTGGAGCGTACACCTTTCTGTATGACCCATCTTGGCAACATTGTTTCTAGGGAAATTACATCACGATTTTACTGTTTTAAAAGTGGCGCTTGAAATTTTACTGTGTTGTTCTGATGAAGCTTTTGCATAGCGAAGGCGAAAACGTCTTGTCCTAAATAAAGAGCGTTAAAATCATTATTGGTGTTCCTTGGCTCGAGGGTATTGGCTTGTGGTTGCGACTGTTTTTTCCTTTACTCGTTTTCAATAGTATATCAGAAAGAACATGATTTTTTTAAACAAAAACTCAATCATCACTTATGATATAGGCAATCATGCATTTATATAAATGAAAACAAATCATACTGACATATTAACATACTATATGGCATATAAACATACTGACATACAGTTGCTAACATTACACATCACATATAACTTCTATACAGTCATTTTCAATTGACCATTATATATCTCATTCATTTCCTGCCTTCTCTAAAACCTCATTCTTCCTCCAAAACATTATTGTGCATGTATTGTTCCCACAATTTTCGTTGTTTCTATGTCATTTGCTCCTACCCTTTTCTAAAGATCCCACTTCCCGTTCTTTTATCTCTGTTACTGTATTCACTACTTTTAATACAGTTGGTTTAGATTTTGATTTTCATTTTCTAGCAATTGCTTTTTTGGCAGCCAGAATTAAACTCAGCAAGGCATTACTATGTCTAAGCAGTTCAGCTCCTGTATCACAGCTCAAAAGAAATAATTTCCTTAGTTACAACAGTTTGTTCACACAATATATCTTGGAGTTAGTCTGCAGGGAATTTTTAAAGTTTGCCAAATCATTAAACTCGCCAAAAATATGTTCTCAATTACCTCTCTCTTCCCCATCACACTTTCTGCAATTTACCCACTGGAAAAAAATCATTAGAATCTGCTTGGGTTATATGCAAAGACTTCCATGCAAAAATCCTACATCTTCTAGATTTTGTTGCACATTTGGGAGACATACGTATACCCTGCCATTGTTTCTTTGCACATTACTTATTCAATCTCTCTCCCCAATCCTTCTAAACTCCTCTGATTGATTTCTATAGTTATCTTGCAATATTTTTATATTCTCTACTAATTATCCATTTTTAAAAGCAGCTTCTATTCTACTTGCAACTAAAACCTCCCTTTCCATTCTATTTACTACCTCCCCCCCATAATTATTTGCTCCCGATACTTTAGCTCCTTTGCCAGTTTTCTCCAATAAATTCCAGCCCCCTTTTGCCTATTCTCTGTACATCAAACTGCAGTCATCCCCATCAGCAGTATCTTCTTTCTTCATTCCCATGTTGGCGTATTTCTTAAAAACGTTCTGCTACTTTACGAATATATTATGTATGGCTACTGTTATTCTCTTGAAGGATTTACATCCAAAATCCCAGTCTCTCCTTATTTCTTCAGCTTCTCCCCTGTTTCATCACCATCCCTTTCCACTTTTAACTACAGCTTTCTGGTTATGCTATGTATAAGAACCTTAACTGTGCATCTGTGAAATATCTCTTCAAATTAGATAATCCCAAACTAGCTTGTTCTATTGGAAGGATCAACTTTTCCCTCTTGACTCTTGCCCTCTCTCCCCAAATAAGAGTGGAAGAGTCGGAAAATCAGAATTGGGGAAAAGGGAGAGACAGAAGGTTCCAGGGAACAGGAAAGGGAAAGAGGAACTGAGCTATTGGAATGGACAAAATAAGGTATGTATGTATATGAGACTTTGAGATCCTTCCTTGGAGCCTGCCTTTCTGAACAACTATCAAGCAGAATAGTTAATGCAATGGACTAACAATGTAAATGTGAATGCAAATAATTCTAATGTAGAAGGAATATTATGTAGGTGCCTCATATGACATTGACAATGTGCCACAAGTAGGGGTGGTAGTAAATGATATGTATTATGATAATGTTTGCTTTAGAAATTACAACACATTAAATATTGTGAATCTGTCTAATTTAGGGGTGACGGAAACAGCAGAAAAAGTGCTTTTAAAAGGCATAAAGTATGTTCCCACGTTTATTCCATCACTTGCTGATCTGCTAGGTGAAGTTATGCGATTTTGTAGAAAGTTATAGTTGAAAGTTTTTTGGGGTTAAAAAGCATGAATCTGGAAAAAAAAATGTGGAAATATTAACATATGAAGAACATATGGATAATTTGTTACTTGATCTTTCAGTATATGAAAATCCGTTTGTAAAGTGCATGAAAGTTATGAGGAAGTTAATGAAAATGTTAATGTAAATGTTTCCCAAAGCTGTTTTTCTACGGGATATGGAAGATTAGAAATACCTAAGGTGCCTGCATTTAGCTCATTTATTCCACCAAAATTGTGTAAACAGATAGAAGAAATGTATGATCAATGTGCCAAAAATAGTAATGTGTGCAATCCAAGCAAAGAACAGTAGTTAGCACTTAAACTACGCAGTGCTACTGATAAATATGTTTATGCAAGCTGACAAGGGAGGGAATTGGGTTATTTTAAATAAGAAAGACTATGATAATATGGTCTTGGGATTATCTGATAAAAAAAACCTATAAAGAACTACCCTCTAGTCCAATGAAGCAATTTAATGAGGGTTTGATGGAACTGCTTACGAGAGGCGAGAGGCTTGGTTTCTTTGATGGTAGAGATGTTAAAAAATTATGCCTAAAGTGTCTTAAGGATGCAAAGTTTTTTTGTGATTCCTAAACTTCAGAAGTGCTAAACAAAACCCCCAGGAAGACCGATAGTTTCAGGGGTAGGGGCTTATTTACAGAATTTAGGCATCTTTTTGGACTCTCAATTAAAGGTTTACCTTCCAAGAATCTAATCTTACATTAAAAATATGCCGCACATATTGGAATATATGAGGCGTATACAATGGGTATCAGAATACTACTTTGTATGTGTAGATGTGAAATCTCTATATACAAACATAAAAATTGAGAAAGGTTTGGAAGCGGTTAGAAGGATGATGGGGGAGGGTCCTAGAACCTCATTTATTTGTCAGCTGTTGGAATATACCTTAACACACAACTATTTTGAGTATGAAGGAAAAATGTTTTTGCAGTTGGAAGAGACAGCAATGGGGGTGGCTTTTGCCCCCTCATATGCAATATTATTTATGTCCTATTTTGAAAATGTTATATATTCAACACAATTTATGAAGAACAACATAGTTTTATTTAAACATTTTATAGATGATCTGATATTTATGTGTAAGGGGGAAATGCATGAATTTGAGTGCTTTATGGGCACATTAAATCAGAAAACTTTTGGATTACAGTTGACTTATAGAATGAACAGAGAAAGCATGCAATTTTTGGATGCTGAATTTTACACTGATTTAGAGGGAAGTTTGCAATATAAACCTTATTATAAGGAAACAGCAGCAGAAAACTTCTTGGAAGCTAGTAGTGCACATCCCCCACATTTAATAAGATCTTTGCCTTATGGGGAATTCAGGAGAATTTCTACCAATCTTCTTCTTCTTTCGGCTTTTCCCAGTTAGGGGTTGCCGCAGCGGAACACCGGTCTGCTAATGATTGGTAGTTGATTTTTATGGTACTGAGGTGCCAGCCCGATGCCCAACCTTCAACGAAGGCATGCCCATTCACGCATGTCTTTCGAATGCCTCTCAACCACGGGGAGGACATGCAGACTCCACACAGAAGGCGCTCCAGCCGAGAATTTCTACCAATACATCTGATAAAAGTATATTGGGGAGTGAACTTGATAAGGTAAAGAGAAAATTAGGGAAGAGGGGATATGGTGAAAATACTATGCAGGCAGCCTTGAATAATCTAAGGGGAAACAAGAAGTGGAATGAGGATAATTTTGTCAGAAGATATGTTGGTCATACAAAGGAAAATAAAGAAGGGGCTATGGAAGTGGATCCCATTTTTTTTTTATGACCAAATTTTCTCCACTGACATTCAAAGTAAGAAAACTGGTGGAAAATTAGTGGCCTGTTATTAGAAGGGATGACATGGTAGGAAAGTTGTTCCCAGAAAAAGTTACTTTTTCTTATGGTCATTTTAAAAACTTAAGAGCTACTCAAATCAAAGAATGAAGATAAAAGTAGGGATAGGAATGGTGCTTTCTCATGTGGGGCCTGGAAAATATGCAATAAGATCAAAAATGTAGATGGTTGGAAGATAAATGGTAAGAAGTTTTGGATTAAAAGTGAATTTAAATGTAATTCATGTGGTGAGGTCTGCATCATTGGATGTGGATGCACACCCAAAAAGTGGTATGTGGGTCAAACAAAAAGAAAGGTAAAATTGAGAATATTGGAACTTTTGCATGATATTAGAAATAAAAGGATGGAAAGTCTGATTGCTAAGCATGTTTGGACGTCACATGGGGGAGATGTTGATAGTTTTTTCTTTAGTGTATTTGCACAACCTTTTGGGGGGTGATAACATAGGAAGTGAAGCATTCAAAAGCAGATTGGTAAAATTAGAAACAAAAATTATTATTAATCTAGGTTTTTGTATCCTAAAGGGTTGAATTTGGAAGTAAACTGGGACTTATAAGATTCATGTATAGATGAATAGACAGGAAAATAGTAAATGTTACATTAATAAACTTTAAGAGGTTAGTAGGAAAAGTGTAGTGGCATATTTAGTCATTGGTAGTGGGATGTAAGTTAAGCATTGGTAGGCACTTTAAGCATAGGACATTCAATGTAAAATGGTGAAATGGAAAAAGCAATAAGTTACTATATTAAAAATTTAAATATATTATATAAAGAAATTTTATAACTGAGATGTGTAAAATGTGTGACAACTTTATAATATGTGAGAGATGGCTTTCATATCTGTGTGAGGCACCTTTAACATTTGGGTAATTAAAGTCATTATTAAAAGGAAGTGAATGTATTTAACTAATTAGCACTGTAATTAGGGGGATATAAAATGGCTACTGAATGTAATGAGGTTATTCCTTTGATGGCTGTTGAAGCCAAGGCTTATTCTAATTTATTGAGGAGAATTCCTGTGGTGTGTTTCCTGGTTTTGGCTGGAGACTGTGGTTGTTTGTTTCCAAGACATGAAACTGTCTCAGAATGCTGCAGAAAACTGAAATGTTCTTTTCTGGTTTTATCAGGTACAAAATAATATAATCTGCAAATAAAGCCAGCTTTTATTGATTACCATACCAATTATATCCTAGAATTTCTGAGTCCATTATTTTTCTTGCAAATGGTTTTAAATACAACACACAAAATGAAAAGAGAACACCCTCACCTGGCTATTCTGTTCAAAAAGAACTTATCAGAGAGGAACCCTTTACTTTAATTTTCACCTCCGATCCCTCATATATCTTTCTAACTAACCTATTTGTCAGGGAATGCAAATGCTTGGAAAGAACAAGAAATGTGACCATTTCCTTTGTTCCTACATAGACTCCTTGTACATCTCTTCTGTTTGTCAGAATAAGAATGGAGAGATGATAAAATCAACAAGAAAAGGAGAGTAGTAATGCTGGAATTTAATTCATCCTCAAATCTTGGTGAGTTCCTGCACAAAGTGAACCCTTTTTTCAAAAAAATCTGACCAAGATGGCACTGATATCTAGCTTATTTCACTGGCAGAAGTAGGTTAAAATATAAAAAAGACAGCTGGGTGCACTAGTCCCAGGATAAAAAAGTGCCCAATCCTGGAAGGCGCAGTGGTGCCAGAATTGGAAAAAGTGATAGTGTAGAATCCTCAAGACATGAAAACATTCCTACAATGGGAAAAGGCTAGGCACAGGTGGAGGATGGCCCCCCGCTGTTGCAAAAGGCAGCACTAGTCCTCAAAAAACACAAAAACTGACAGGTCAAAAAAGAGCCATAAAGATGACAGAGTGGACTACTGAGGATAAAAAATAAATTATGTATTGTTACTATTACGCAAGCAGCCCAGAATTTTTAGACAGAAGTTATATAAAAAGATTAAGATAAAAAAAAATTAGAGGAAAGAAAAACACTTGCACAAGAAAAACTGTCAAAAGCTTTGAATGCAAATTTGTGTTCATTAATGCAACAGATTCATGAATGACATTATATAGATCGAGAAACCTTGGACCATTTGGAAAAACAAGTGACCAACAAAGTGCAAAAATATAAAGAACAGTCTTCTAGATTTTGAAAGTTATAAAAAAGAAACATGGACATAAGAAAGAAAGAGAGATCTGACATAGTATAATATTTATGTACAAAAAAGACATTTGAAGAGAAATACAAAGGCACCCAGCTATGGAAAACTTCACAATACAAAAAATAAGATCAGAAAGGGGAAACGCATTAGTAAAGTAGAAATTAAACAAACAGAAACGAAGTTATGGAAAACTTGTGAAGTGAAGGATTTAATGTAGAAATCTAATACAGGTTATATTACAGCATGATGGAACAATGTGTTCACAAAGTAGAGAGAAACAGGAGGACTGGGAGACATCTGAAGAAGAAATATGGACATGGGAAAGAAAAGAGATGTAATATGGTATTTATGCAAAGGAGAAAGCAAAACTAATCAGTACAAAAAGGCAGCACCAAAGATATTTGAAAAGAAATACAGGCAATGACATCCAGATATAAAAAAAAAAAATACAATACAAAAAATAGGAAAACAAAGGGGGGGAAAGAAGAGAGGATCAGTAATGGAAAAATTAAAGAAATAGAAATTGAAGTTAAGGATTATCTGAAAAGTAAAAGATTTAGTGTAGAAAATCCACCTCTAGTAACTTCACAGCATGATAAAACAATGAGTTCCCAAATTAAGGAGAAACCAGTGGAACGGGAAACATCTGATCAGTTGCCATATGAAGATACATTGGAGCCTTCAGTAGGAAACCAGTACAAAAGTTCAGTTGGAGTTACACCGAGTCTGGCCTAATCCTATTGTAGGAATGCTACTGTGTCTTGAGGATTCTACACTGTCTTTTTTTTATTTTTTAACCCATTTCTGTCCATGAAATATGCAACATAAAATATAGTCTATATATCAGTGTTGTCTTGGTGAGATTTTTTTTTTAAAAATGGGGTCTACCTATGAAGGTACTCACCAAGACTTGAGGATGAATTCAATTCCAGCAATACCAGGGAAGGAGCAGGACATGGTAACAACTCTAATGCAATGTTGTAGAGTGATTGGCCAGTGAGTTCTCATATAAAAGAGCAACAGATGACACAGGATGAAGCTGAAGGGAATATGTCACAAGATGATGTTTTGGAACTTTCTGTAGAATGCCCACAGGAAACGGAGAAAAAAGACTGTGCCCTTAGTTTAGAAGGATATGACCTAAGGGAAGAGTTGCTTGATTTAATACAGATGGATAGACACATTAAGATCAAAGAAAGAAACAGATTACAAAAAGTCAGTAAGACCCAAAATGTTAGACGCTTGATAAAAGAAATGAACGCAGTAATCAAGGCTGCTCACAGAAATTTGTGCGATGCAACAGAAGTAAGCAGGATACATTACTGTGCAGCTAAATTAATAACTGATAAAATCATCACAAAAACATAGGGCAATAAGGGAAAGGAAGGGAAGAAATCAAATGCCATCATGGAAGTATTGAATAGAGAAAACTATAAAGCAATTAAGACAATAACTGTCACTTTTACAAGAGTACAGAAAAGGGAATAGATCAACAAAAATACTTAGAAAGATAAATGGAATAAAAGCAATGTGCAGTACCAGAACAGATCAGGATCGATCTTACACTTTTGCAAATAATAAACTAAAGACATCAACACAGGTAGAAAAACTTAGAAAATATGCAGATAAATATAAAAGAAAAGTACAAAATAAGCAATTCAATGATGACCCGAGAATGTTCTACAGAGAACTGGGAAATAAGGCAAAAGGAATAGAAATACCACCAAAAAAAAAAGAAGAAACAGACAAATGTTGAATAAATATCTAAAAAGACCTGTGGAATATAATAAGGATGCTAAATGGATAGCAGAAGTAAAAGAAACAGACATCCAAATGTACAAGATATGACATGAGATGAAGTAATGCCAGAGAAATTGAAACAAAATTAAGAAAAGCTCCCAAATAGAAAACCACAGGCCCAGTTCGGCTAAAAGTAGTAACATCTTTACATGAAGATTTAGCTCTGAGTAAGAACTATTTACATGCACACCCCAAACAGACCAGCCTGGTTAACAACAGGAAAAATGATACTCCTCAAGAGACCTGCAAGTTATCCTAAAAGCTATAGACCAATAACTTGCCTTCTGGCAATACATAAACTATATACTGGAATTAATGCCGATAGAGTTTATAGTCATTTAGATGAAAACTCAATCATGGCAATAGAACAAAAGGGTAATAAAAGAAAGACTTGGGGAACAAAGAATCACTTGCTGTTAAAGTCCTAATGGAGAATTGGAGTCTGCATGTCCTCCCTGTGTTTGTGTGGGTTTCCTCTGGGTGCTTCGGTTTCCTCCCACATTCTAAAGACATGCAATAGGTGCATTGGACACACTAAACTGGCCACAGGTGTGAGTATGTCTGAGTGTGTGGTATGGAGTAACTAACGCAGCAGGGCTATCCACCTGGTGGTGTAAACCTTGGCTCTAGATGATTTGTCACTGCTGAAGTGACACCCCGATCCCATGTGCAAAAACACGGAAAAGGAAGTTGCAGATGGATGTTGACAGATGGAAAGTCATTATGAAGAATTGTAAAAAAGGGAAGAATCTAAGTATGGCATAGTCAGACTACAAAAAGAAGCATATGACAGCATCCCACATTCATGGATAAAGGAATACTTACAAATGTATAAAATAAACCCTACACTGATCAATTACATTACAATGACCATGGAACAGTGGCAAACCACTCCAGTTAAGCCATGATAAAAGATCTTATCCCAGGGATAAAAAGTCAAAGGAGTATATTCCAGGGTGACTCTATATCACCGCTGCACTTTTGTCTTTCCCTTAACCCTTTAAGCTGTCAACTTAACTGATTAGGTCATGGTTAAAATTTGGCTCCCAGAAAACAACGAAGTGTAAAGACTTCTCATCTTTTTTTTTTTTATGGATGATTTAAAACTGCATAGTTCATCACGAGACACTGAAAGCACAACTGTAAGTGGTCAAAAATTTCTCAGATGATATAAGAATGTCATTTGGTCTTAGTAAATGTGCAAAGGCAACCTTTAAAGCAGGAAGGCTGCAGCACCAAGAAAATATCAGTCTGGGACAGGAATGTGATATAAAGGAACTTGAGCAGGAGGAAGTGTATGAATATCTGGGAACTGATGAAAGGTCGTTAATAAAACATGAACAAAAGCCAATAAAACTTAGTAAGGAATATTTAAGAAGACTAAAATTAATACTGGAAACAGCCCTGACATCTAGGGATAAAGTACAGCTATAAACCAATTTGCTCTTCCTGATCTTACAGTTTTGGAGTGACTGATTGGCCCCAAAAGGTAATGGATCAGATAGACAGGAAAAAAAAGAAAAATGCTTCATGCTTATCAAATGATATATAAAAATCACAGTATATATTCCTTATTCTGAAGGAGGTATGGGCCCCCTTGAAACTGATTACACGTATAGCTCTGCAGTCATAGGACTGAATACATATTTTCTGACCTCATAAGATCCAAGACATGAGAACAAGTTGAAGATGACCTCCCTGCTTAGTTTAGCAGAAGCATATCTGTGTCAAGCAGGAATGGAAAAAAAAATCAGGCAGCAACTGAGTGTGCCAAAAACAAAAGAAAGAATACAAGGTGAAGGATTAGATGAGAAGGCAAGAAATGTGGAAAAGGATATTATATATACACACAAAAAACACCTGGAACAACCTCATGTCTATCAGGATCTGATGTAGGAATGGTTAAGGAGAGGTGAATTTGAACCAAAAGACGAAAGGTTAATATTGGCAGCCCAGGATAGTGGACTACGTACATGATGGTTTACAAAGTCCATTGAACATGTCGGAGAAACAAACAAATGCAGGTTTTGTAAAACAGAACTGGAAACAGTCACACATCTTGTTGCTGGATGTGATACATTAATGGCAAAGAACCTGTACACTGAAAGACATAATAATGTGGCAAGACTGTTGCACAGGAGATTATGCAAATATTACAATACTGAAGTAGGTGAGAAACATTAGAAAAATGACCCACAAAGCATTATAGAAAATGATGAAGTTTATATCACATGGGATCATCCATTATCAACAGTTCAAAAAAATA
The DNA here is from genome assembly GCF_019279795.1 of Protopterus annectens. Classification (NCBI taxonomy): domain Eukaryota; kingdom Metazoa; phylum Chordata; order Ceratodontiformes; family Protopteridae; genus Protopterus; species Protopterus annectens. The sequence goes on from NC_056734.1 coordinate 472,913,272, forward strand.
AGAGAAATCCAGTCCATGAAAAGACCAGAGCAATACCGTTTACTGAAACTGTTACACCCAATAATTATAGAGTTTTATGTACAGAGAGACAAAAAGTCATAAAATACCAGGATTTGCAAGCAGAAACAAGTGCAATGTGGAAGGAGGATAACCAGACAGTTCCAACAGTTGTAGGAGCAATGGGTCTCATAAAAATGAATTTGCAGTCGTATGTAGATATGCTACCGATACAAGTAACTTTGTATGAACTGCAGGAGAAGTCAATTCTGGGCACACTGCAGGTGCTGCAGAGTGCACTTTTGGCTAACATCAAAGATTGAAACAATACTGATTTCACAAACTTTAATCATACTTTGATTTAGGAACGGAGTCCATTTCCATCATGGTATTAGAAATCCGAAAGACTTGGAGAAATTAAAGAGATAAACTCATCTAGGAGTCAAAGTATTTTCTTCAAAACAGTGACAGGACTAGGGCCTAGAACTGGCTTTGAGGCAAACTTTACTAGATAACAACTTCCCTGCCCACTTATCTGCTACAATATTTTCTCACTGAGAGAGGTTCAGGCAGTTAAAGAAAGGCAAGTTATATTTGTCAGAACTATTAACAGAAAGGTTTGTATCCAACCTAAAGAGTTCTTTATTTGATCTAGACTTCTTTGAAATCTGTGCAATGTACTGAAACTATTTCATTTGCTTAAATGTTTGATTCTGCCTATTCTGATTTTTTGGAAAAAGGATGGGGAATGTTGGTGGAATTCGTTTTAAACTTACAAAAGTGACTGTTGAACATGTTTCTCGTACAAACTACAGTTTTTGTATTTTTATCCAGGTACTTAATTACTTACTCAGCATGCAAATAAAATGGCTCTGCTAAACTAAATTAGTACCCAAAACTTGGCTTCAACAATATTAAGAAACTGCTGCTAGGCATGCATGCTTCTGCAACCTGGAAGGCAGCAATTGCAATGTCATAAGAGCATTTGACAATATCAGAGAAAATTCCATCACAATCAGATGTTAGCTGACTTGATTATCTTTTAAGATCAGTTAAAGAACCAACATATCAAACCCATTAAAGGCCTACTCTACTCTAAAATAAAACTTTCCTCTTCTTACAATGTGTCATCTTCTCTACCAAATGATTCTTACTTTCTCACATATAAAAGTGAGTTTAAGCCATTTTTATGATATTCAGCTTCCTCAGTAAATACCATATTAGAATTACATGAAATTTCACAAATTTCTTTTAAGAATGTGTCTCGCTGTTTTTTTGCCCTTTTTTTAAATATATAGTTGCCTGTTACATTTAAGCCTTTCTGGACCTGGAAAATCCCATACAGAGGGATTTTATAGCTCTCCCTTTTATCTTTCCACTGGGTCCATAAAACTTAAATATCTAGGACGGCAGAAGAATTTTTACTATACACACCAAAAAAAAAAAAAAAAAAAATTGCTGCCCAGCACAGTCAAGCAAGCTCTATTATCACAGCTTAAAAAGCATCTTAAGAAATCTGACAACTCTGGCTGACAAAATGAGTGAGTTGTTTGGGAGGGGAAGAAGGTGAAAGCTAAGTAGGATAATTTGATCCTCCCCATAGAACAAGTTGGTTTAGGATTATCTGATTTGTATTGATATTTTAGAGCTATGCAGTCAAGGCTCATATACATAACATAACCAGAATGTTATAAATCAAAGTGGAAAGGGGATGATGATGATGCGGGGGGGGGGGGGTCTAATAATGACAGAGTATGATTTTTGGATCCAGATCCTTAAGGAAAATAACAATCATACAGAATATTATATTCATAAAGAGACAAAAGAATTCTAAGAACTAAGTCAACACATGAACGAAGAAAGGAGATTTTGACAAAAGGAATGACTGCAAGTACGGGTGCAGGAAATAGGCAAGATGAGGCTGGAATTTACTGGAGAAAACTGGCAAAGGAACCTAAATATTGGGAGCAAATAACTAGACATGGAAAAGTAATAGAGTGGGATTAGGCCAAGCAGAAGTTTGGAGTGCAGATTAGAAACTGCCTTCCCTATCAGAGATTGATATCAGATTATAGACAAAGAGAAAGGGATAGGGGAATCCCAAGTGAAAGACCAGCTCTACTAGAGTTTTTAATCAAATCTAGATCAAAAGTTGATATTAAAAAGGGATAATTTGTAGGGCATATGAAATACTGCATTGTAACTCTGCGTAGACATATTAAGGCCTTATTAAGTTTAATGTCACTGGCCAACAAAACAAAGCAATTACTAGAAAATGGAAATCAAAATCTAAACCAAGTGTAATTAAAGTACTGAAATGCAGCCACATACAGATTCCCAAGCTCTAGTTTCAGCTCATGTCTTTATGACATCTTCTGCTTACCTCAGCTTTTTGCCCAGAACAGATGCAAAAAAAAAAACACCTCTGCTTTTACACCTTATCATTTGTTTAATACTGCCAATAGAACCTATTTTGTTATATTATGTACAGGCATGTCAATTCTTTTTTTTTACTAACTATGCAACAAATCTTTTAAACAAAGTTAAAGCCCGACACTCTCTGGTCAGTTTACATTTCTCCTGCACTCCTTACTGTGACATGTTTAAGGGGATCTTTGGGCTGAGTTTATAGGTAGCTGCCTAACTCCCTCTCCTTTTTTTTTTGCCTTCTCCAAACTTTGTACTTGGTTCCCTGCAGTCTCTCACACTTTGCTTTATAAAGCATTCCCTTGTTTTGTGTTTTTTAACATAGTTTGCTGCAAGTTGCAAGTTACATCCACTCTAGAACAATTTCAAAATAAGATTATTTTTCCTGCTCTCCTGCTGGTGCTGAGTCTTCTGCACTTTTGCAAACCAAATGACTTACATATTTCCCTACCTGCTTTTTTCTCCTCCTACCCCAATTCCCCAGCCACCCTCCAAGCTCACACATTTATTCCATTCGATCTCCTACCACTTTTACTTACATCATAACTGCAGCTTAAAGGAGCACAGCATATAGGAGCAGTAGCAAACATACATTATCCCCTGCCACCACCCTTCTCTCATTCATAATTACTGTCTGCAAAGCACATTTCTATCCCTAACTACACCTCTCAACCCTTTCAGACTCTTCTATGTGTCCTTCCCAAAAATTCCCTCAGGGGGGTTTAATCTCTATTGAAATGTCCTCCCCTCTCTGCATCTCAACTTACTTCCTCCTGCTCTTCTTGTCTTACTCTCCCACCCACAGCAATGGGGTTTCCACCTTACTGCATGGAAATACACCTCTCATACGTCTCATAAAAATCCTTATTTCTCTTATTTCAATACTATCCATTCAACTTCCCTATACCCAAGTATGCACATCCCCCAACCCTATTCCCCTCTCCCTTACACACTTTTAACTGCATGTCACGTCCACTCTCACTTGCTTATACTACCAACCCATGCCTTATAAAACACCCCCTTAAACTACCCAGATTCTTCTATAAGTTCACACCTACAATACTCTTCATCCACCTATGCAGCAACATTGAAAATATCCCTGTCCATCACTTTCATCCTGTGTCTTAATTGATATAAATAGAATCAAGAACAAAACAGACAAAGTGAACAGCTTTTTCACCCTCCTACACCCTGACCTTATAGCTATAACAGACTCTTGGCTCAAACTTATTGATCCTTCCATCTACCATTTACTCCCTGGATACAACTATTAACTTGATGGGAGACTTGGTTCTACATCTGGTGGTGAACACTACTGCTTTTTAAATCTGATTTAAACATTCATCTCTTAGCTCAAAGCAACACTACCTCAGACTCTCTTCCTAACTGCCTACTTCTCCATGTGCCCGCCCATAACAACTTTCCTATTCATCTTGCTGTTGCTTGCCACCCCTCTTCCCATCTCCTTAGCCAAATTCAAAACCCTTCTGCTTTAAAATACCCCCTCAGTAGAAAAAATCTCAAAAATGTCATCCTACTAAGAGACTTCAATCTCACCCTTCTTGGGCCTAATCAGAACAATATCTTGGAAATCCTTAATGACTTCAAACACACATAACTGGCCACTGAACCCACAAGACCAAACCTTATCTCTTATCTTCACTCACATCTTGATCTTATTATTACAAATAATCCTAACATTATTTCCCAAATTTGCATTCATCCACTTCCTTCAGTGACCATTGTCCAATCAGCTTCAATATCTCTCATCCCTTAATCAAAACCCCTTCCTCCTTCATATCATTCTGGAACAAATCCCAATCCAACATTTTCAAATTAAGACAATTCTAGCCTCATTAGACTGGACTCCTATCCCCCTTCTACTGACCCTAAACAGTGCAGCATTCTCCTGACACAAATTCTGACTAACCTCCAGGATTCACTCTTTCCTAAAATCACACTGCTCTTATAAACTCCCCCCCACCAAAAAAAAAAAAAAAAAAAAAAATAGCTCACTTATGAACTCAAACGCCTCCTTTGTCTCAGGGACACTGTCTGGCATACTTGGAAAAATAACCCACATTCACCCTCCAGGCAATGCTATACTAAGCTAAAATATCTAGCTAAACAGGTGACACAAAAGTAACAGCTAAACAGGTGACATAAAAGTAACACTATGAAAAAGCACTGGTCATTCCTTCTCAACCCACCTAAATTCTGGGCAGAAGTCAACCATCTGACAGGCCACTCTCATCCAGCTAACACATACTCCTCCTCATTTCGCCTCACAGCAGCTGATTTCAGCCTCCACGTCAGCATACATACCATCCCTGATTCCACTAATAACCTCTCCTCTCCGTCTAACCTCTCTCCTCCCTCTATATTCCTATTTTCCATTTCAAAGCTATCAAAGCTACTACTTGAACTAAAAAATTACTCACCTGCTGGTCCTAAAAATCTTCTCTCATGGTTCTTATTCTTATGTAAGGTCTTCAAAGTTCCACCCCTTCTTCACGTTTATAATTTCTGCCTAACTCAAAACCTCATGCCCGATATGTAGAAAATGCCATTGTTAAACCCCTCCCAAAAAAATAACCCATCCCACACCACTGACTTCCATTCCATTTCCATTCTTCCCATACTCAGTACAATCCTTAAAAAACTAGTTTACAATCAACTCACCCATTATATCTTCCAAAATAATCTACTATCCTCAAAAACAGCATGGCTTTGGGGCTGGTAGGAGCAATTCTACAGCACTCTGGACACTTACTTATAATGGACAAAGGCCTCCTCACTGGAGCCATCTTTACTGAACTCACCAGAGCTTTCAATCTGGTTGACCATAACATTGTTTTAAGATCACCTAACTGAAATTGGAATTAACCCACACACAGCTCCCTGGTTTAAAAATTATCTTTCTTCTCAGTTTCACAACACCGTCTATGCTTCCACCCCTCTCCTTAAAGAAGTCCCTCAGGGCTACATTCTGACTCCTTCTTTTTTTCATTTTATTAATAAACTACCACTTCATATCCTCCACCCCTCTTCTCTTTATGCCTATGACATGATCTTATTTCACTCAAACCTGACCTTCTCAGCCATACAGCAGCAACTACAAGCAGACCTCCTTTCTCTTATCAAATGGCTTAATAACAAAAAAGCTAATACTGTTTATACCTCCTTTAAACAGCACAAAAAAACTCTCAATCACTTCTTGTCTATGACCTTCCTGACAATCCCACTGATCAAGTTATCTCCCTCAAATACCTTGGAATGTTGCTTGATCCCACACTGACCTTTCACCTTCACTTACAACAAATAATTAATTCTCGCCTATTTTCCCTTCTCACCAGACTAATCAGGAATGCCATAGGCAAAGGCATTCTACTTGCTTAGTTTTAACACGGACTTCCAGTGGTTATAGCAGCGAACAAGAAAAACTCCTCCACTATCCAAACTATAAGCAACTCTATCTGCCATCATTACCCTATCCCTTATAAATAAGCATCATTGTATCATGCTTAAAGCCAATTACCTAACAACATGCCAAGGATCCCAACTCTACAAGCTTCTCAAAGAACACTCCTGTCCTTTCACAGCCTCCAACCTCTTCAGAAGTCTTAACCACTCTGGTCCACTTCTTCAATTTCCAGAAAAAACAGACTTCATTGCACTAACCATGCCTTCAACATCCTAGGGCCCAAACTCTTGGAATTCTTGCCTACTAATCTTAAAGACCTTACGTCATACCCATCATTTTGCACTCAGTTTAAAGATCATCTGAAGTCTAATTTGCAAATGCTTTCCCTCTGGACACATCATCTAAGCTCCCACTCTCCCCTTTACTAGTCAGGCACATTTCTCTTTAGCACTTATTTCCCCACACTAATATGTAACATCTCTTCTACATTGCATTTACTTAATTTTTGTGTGCCTTTACTTTTGCTATCTTTTACACGTTGCTCTCTATCTCTTCACTATTCTCCTCTCTTCTTCTCATCTCCTTACTCGAAACATAGCTTCCTACTGTTCTCTGTACTTTATTTTATTATTATTGATTAAACTCCCATTTGCATACATTATGTTTGTATTCATAACACCTTTTGATAACTTTGTCTACTGTTACTTATACTTACCCGAGCTGAGAATGAAATAAGACCCTTTGGATCAGTGTTTTACTCCAGTTACCGAACTAAATGAACAAATAAATACAACAAGAAATAAATGGAAGTTGTGGGAACAGTACATACAGAATAATGTTCAGGAGGATGAGTGAGGTTTAAGGGAAGGCAGGAATTGCACAATATATGTAATGCTAGAGTCTATGACAACTGTTAAAAAACAGAAAATATGTATGCAATGTACAATGCATGAAAAAATGCTATTACAGATTGCTTTTACTTCTGTTACTGTATGTGTGCCCATGTCTTAAGTGATAAATTTATTAAAAGTGTTTAAAAAACAAGATGAATAAGTGAATACTTAAGCTAAAGAATTGTCTATTCTCACAAAAAACAACTTCTCTAACAACTATCAGTAGCTGATACAAAAAGGTTAAGAAAGTCTTTGTAGAAGATGGCAAAGACCATAAATTAAAGGAAGTCACAATTTTAAACAAAGTACAAAAATGTTGTTTGGATATTCCTAATAAAGTACCAAATGAGAGTACTCACATTCCAGGTAAAAGTATAAAATAATTATACATAAAACAAATGGCAAGTAAAATCATAGTTTGGGGACATAATGCACTACAAAAGAAAGTAACTCAGTTAAGATCCTTACATGACAGCAAATTTTCAAGGGGAAGTCACTACAAGAACAAGTCTTAATATGGTTTTACTCAAGGTTTGTTTCCTGTGTCCTGTCCAGATTTTTTTGCCTGTATCTGTCTTCCCTGTGAAAAACACAACTGGTTTCACAGCTACGAAAATACTGACAAGTGTGACATGTGTTGCCCATTTACGGCAAGCATTGTCATGCTCTCTCTTCAGTTCTTCAAGCCTACAAGCCATGTACAGTAGGCTCTCTCTTATCTGGTCTCACTGGGACCGGACCTTAGCCTGGATAAATGAATGGCTGGTTAATGAGAAAATGTGTACAAAACAGCATTTATAGGTTATAAATCAGCTAGAATAACAGGATTTGTGTTAGTATGTATTTTTCTAATGAATATGAAGTCTAAAACTCAAGTGTCTGCCATTATTTAGCCCAGAGGAGGTGGAAGTGTTGTTCTCAGTTGTCTTTTGCTAGGGCTATGGCAGAAATCTGATGGCTGGTTAAAGAGAAGGCCGGATAAGAGAGAGTCTACTGTAGTGAAGTGCAGCTGAATTACACAAATACCCAATAATGAGCAAAACAAGAAAGAAATAAACAATTTTCCCACAAAAAACATGCTGTAAACATAACACTAAGAGCCTTAATTATATCAAAGTCACTAAATAAGGGGGGGTGACATCACTGTTAAAATGCTCTTCTTGAACATCTACAGTTATGATGTCTTACACAACTCTACTAGTTTCTTTCAGGGTGGGCAATCTAACAGTAAATTCTAACATTTGCAAAGAATCTTAACAGATCTTTCTTTCCACTGGGATGTGACAACTTACCGGGGTCCCTGTATCAGAGCTATGCTAAACCCCCATGTTGCCTCTAGAATGTGCTTCTGTCTCCAAAGCATTTACTCAAAGTGTTGACCGTACTTAATGTAACAACATCAAAGAGCCTATGCAGAAACTTTTGTTAAGCAATCTGTTGAAACTGCTGTGGTTGCACTGGAATGTGTTCCAACACTGCTTTGTAAAGGATTATTATGCATACCACAGGAAAGGCATCTGACTGGGCAGTCACTTTGACAAGGTTAGTTTAGTTTCTGGCAGGCCTTACTTGCATTTCTTAAAGAAGACAAAAAAAAAGATCAGTTTTCATGAAGTCATGAGTTCTCAAGTGTAGTATCTTAGTTGTAAAAGCAAACCTAAAACAGCAGAGGAAAATCCCTATTAATTTTGTAGCTCTGGCAAAACACATGGAGACTGCTGCGACCACCTTAGGCATGAAGGAAGGATTAGTATTTAAAGACATGCTTTTACTGTGAAAATCTGTGTAAGGTGGCTTCCATATGAGGTCTGGTGATTTAGATTTCACTGCCTGAAGTAACAGCAAACAGAAATAGTGTTTACCAATGAATGATGGTACTTAATGTACAACATGAAGGTCAATTCCAAGGGAGGAAAAAAGTTTTTAGAGGACCTTAAATGCAGGAAAATGCAAAGACAAGCCTTAACAAATGGGCTTGCTGCTGTTTTGGGTAAGGCTGCTACACAAGCAGAAATTGCAGTAAGGTGTAATTTCACAATAGAAGACACACTTCAAACAAAAAGTGGAGTTAATCTAAGACCCTAGTAACAGGACAGTTCAATGCATCTAAGCCCTTGGTGACATTCCAAGAGATGAAGGGTTGGGAGGGTGGCCTAATGGTGAAGGTGTTTGCCTTACAAACACCAGGTGCAGGGTTTGAGTCTCACAAGGGATAATTGGCTAGGCTTAAAATGGCTCGCAAGGGCAATTAGCTTAGTACTAATCTATGAACTTATGAACGAATCTGCACTTTGTAGGAAGGACTCTTTTGTAGTATGCTTTCTGGCTACTAATGGGAGGGAGTATGAATCCAAACTGATTAATATACATAGAAAGGTTAATAATGAATACTTAGTTTGGGGGAAAATAAGAAGAATAAGCTCAAAATCGACTTGCAAAGTTATCAATACAAAAACAGAAATATCCAGTTAGGTTGTTTCAGAAAGACAAGAATCTGAGAACAATGGCCCTTCCAACCCACACAAGGAGGGAAATGTTGCAATGCCAACCAGTAATCCTTAAATTACTTTTCAGACCTTCCTCTGCAATCCCAGTCTCCACCTTGAGGAGGTATCTAAGATTAACTGCCATTCAGAACATGCAAACTAGAGGCAGAAGACCAACTACAGAGACAGAGAAGACTCACCATAACATTAAGTCCATCCATCAGTTGCAACCAACAGAAGTGTTTCACAAGAAGAACACTACTGCATAGGAGAGAACTTATGTGCAAACAGTCAAGTTTCCATCATACAACTGGACCCAGAAACAGTACCATTACACATTTAGCAAGGTCAAGGAATTCAACAGAATTAGAGCAAGTCACTTCAGTACCACTAAATTATAGAATCTGAAAATTGTCTTTCAAATTTTAAGAGATAATGAACTTGTTTAACTGTAGAAAGGACTGTTAGACTCGGCTGTTCCTATGATGGCAACAAGGTTTGTAGAGATATTTAAAGATTTGCAATCCTTCATCCATAAAATTAAATTTAAAGTAATGCTTCACTCGGGCATTAATTCAAATGTTATGGTGCCCAGCAGAATAGTCAAGTTCTTATAATTCCCATTTGTACCCTGTTATTCAAGCTTTGAAATCTGTGAAAAACACATTAGGATGTTATTACAGAGTAAACCTGAATTTAGGAATTATAAATTATAACACACAGATATAAAAACCTTACAGGCCTAAAAATGAAAACTTTAACTATTATGAATGTTGATGGGGGAATTCATTTTAAGGGCTGCATGAATGTTGATGGGGGAATTCATTTTAAGGGCTGCAAGTGAATATATAAACAAAATTAATGATTTATTATATGACAGTTGTTTCCATAAGAAAGGTGACTGGGAAGACGTCAAAAAGGGAGCAAGGTAAGTAGATAGACGGCACTATCAACTGCCAGTCACAAGATTAGAAAGAAATTCATTTTTTTCAGCTCATCCAAATTGGAAAGCACATTGTTTTGTTCATTTGAAACTATGGAATGCCCATTGTTTTTTTTAACATTGTAATGTTATATACTATAAATACCGATTAACAGTGGAATGCCTAGTGTTCTATAACACTGTAATATTTGATTATTCTATGCCATTAAATGTTGTTTTTACTGAGTTTCTAACTTCCTCATGCATGCATGTATAGAATTAGACTAAATAATATCCAACACCTTGAACTATGTACACTTGTACTGTTACTGTTACATTGTTTGTTCAATTTGGAGCTTTTCTCTCCGGGCCTGTGGTGGAAAAGGACATGTGTCCAGTCTGACTTTTCTGGTAAAGAAATGTAAAAAAAAAAAAAATAAAGGTACGGGTATTCTTTAACATATAAAATAAGGATAGCTCTTTACTCCGACTTACAGTATCATCTCGAGGTCCTAGCTTAGAATCTGCCACAATCTTTATTGATAGGGTTTTAAAAGGCATTGTCACTCATTCTACATCCTTCATTAAAGATTCATATAATTTTATAGCAAAATGAATAATGTTAAAGTGGGTTGTGAAGATATCTGTGTGCTGTATCTGATGTTGATATAAAATGGAAGTCTCAAGTTATTTGAGTAAAACAATTCTTCCATTAGTAAGGTCAACTTATTAACAAAATGACCTGATCGAGCTTTAACAAACAATTATTTGTGTTTAAGGATAACATGGTTCAGCAGGTGATGGGTTGCACCAGGAGCCATTCTAGCCCCTAATTATGTACATCTTGTTATGAGCTTTGGGGAACAAACTATTTTATGTAAAATAAAATATCTGGTTGTGTTTTACTATTATTCAATTGGAGTTTTTTTTTTTTTTTTACTGGTAAGACAACATGGGAAAGTTATTTTTTTAATTAAATCAACAATACTTCTGTTTTTTTAGCATTCACACGAGAATAGACTACTTAATTTTTTGGATGTTGAGATGAAAACCATGACAAATTACTAAAATGCTTGAGTTATAAAACAGTAGTAGTAATTTTTTGTTGTATTATTCTAGTATGCATCCTAAGCATTTAAAGAGAAACATAGTAAAAATTAGTCTATAAAGTTAAACAATTTAATCACTGACAACAGTTTACTACATCAAGATCTGGTTAAGCTTTCACCTACATTTGTTAAGAAGGTTTTTCCCTAAACTATTAACAGAAATCTGTGGCGGCTTTAAGGAAAATAAGGTACATATGCTCAAGAGAGTGGCAGATGTACACAGACCCACTAACTAGAGTTTGGCAATATCACTGAATTATACAATTGGTAGTCACGTTACAAAGAAAGTACTGAAAATCAGTTGGAGGATTCGGACAGCCAACCATGAAGTCCTTCTTAAAGCTAGTAAGAATCAAGTTTTTGTTCACAAAAGGGTCATAACATTAAGAAACTTTTCAAAAAATGACTCCAGTTTAAGGCATAAAGGAAGATAGGGAACTTTTACAATTTTTTTTTTACTTGTCATTCTGACTGTTTTGTTTACATGGCAGTTTGTACAAGTAACTCCTATTATGTAGGAAAAACTTCAAGGAAGTTATATTTTAGGATTTATGAGCATGTTTATGCCTTAAAGCATAAAAGTAAAGTTAATGACTTATAGAAGCACAGTGTAGTTTGGGTAAATTTAAAAGTTTTGTGTAACTGACTTTTTCCTCAAGATGAAAGAGGATGAAACAGGGACTTATACTTAAACCAACAAAGTGAATACAAATTCCACTTAACTACAGCTGCCTATACTGTTCCTGGGTTGAATTCTGGTATTAATTTTAAAACATATTTAAAGACATTGAGAGGTAAATATTAATATAACATTGTTTCTGATGTTGTCAATGTTTCTGTCTAGGATGCTTCATTATTTTTTTTAACTTTAGGCTTTTTATTGGCCTAAGTATGTCATGTGACTAAGAGATCTTTACTTCTTATGCATTCAGTCTAATGAAGTTTCCAAACATTAGTTGACCGAAACAAAAGCACTTAGTGCTTAGTTCAATAAACTCATTTTTTCTAGTTTGTTCCCAGCATTGCTGTTAATTTTGTACAGCTTCCAATCTAATTCAAGAGTTTCCTTTACGATAATTACAAACTGGAAGGAGAAGGCTTTATTATGATAAATGTAAAACTATCTTGCAAACTGAAATATTCAGTATCTTGAGATTACGATGTAGTACTTATCTTACTCTTGAATTAATGACTTATGTAAAGCCAAGCACTACGGGGAAGAATATCAATCTTTACAGAGGGAAACGCACAGTTTTCTTGGCCCAGAAAGAGACTGGCTCTGAATGGCTTCAGTTTCAGTGTATTTCTGAACCAGGGTTTACTCAATATATTATTACAGGAACCTACTGTACAACTTCTATGTCTCTTACAAAGCAAGAGGACATTCAGGTGATGCTCCATTATGCAAAATCAATGAAAATGCAGTGTTTATGAGGGATTTTAATAAGGAATATACAGACAATATCATGCAAATGCTAAGAAGAAGAGGTCTAGCCATATACACCTTTGAGAAGACAAACTTAAGAATTCTTGCCAAGGCTTACGACTACATATTCACACCCACCTCCTAAATCAACAAGGGCTGAATATGGCAACTTTGGTGTAAATTTATGTTTGCCCATCCAATCAACAAGACTAGCCTTAAAGGAAAACATAGTAGTACTTTGGTTTGCCTGCAGTAGTAATTCATTCCATAAGCTGGGAATATATTCAGTTAAGAACATAGCCCTGCTGTGAATCTTATTTGTTGGTATAAACTTGGGTCCCAATTATGGGTGTTTGTAGAATTACTGGTTTTGAGAAAAAATAAGAGGTCACACAGGATTGGGTCACACAGGTCAACTCAGAGTAGCTGGTACGCTACTAAGTATAAGGAGATTTGTGCTAATCTAGCAGAACAGTTGAAGGATTGATGGCCTTTCATTTTTGGGGGGTTACAAATCACTGGGACTTTTTCCAGTTGAGCAATATGCTTGGATTTGTACATACCAAAAAGGACACTGCATTTGATAATGGGCCTGATAATGGAAGAGTACAGTGGTAAAATAACTTCTTTCAATCTTGAAGATATTCCCTTGGAAATTAACTGGGACACATAGAAAGACTTTCTGACTTTGGCTAAACATGATCAAATGAGACAACTGGTCAATAAGTACCCAGGTCTCTTATGACCAAATCTGTTTGAACAGGAGTACTACTTAAAAAGTACAGTTGTGTACACTTACCATAAATGTAGATGTTCGAGTGTATTCACGGTTACAGTCATTACATTTGGGTTATCTGCTTGCAGGTAGCCCTCAGTCGGCCTGATTAAAGTCTTAGGTCCTGCGTCGGTTGCTGCCCCTTCTTCCATGCCGTCAGGTCGTCAAGGGTATAAAACATGCAGCCAACATCATTACATCGGTTTTTCTTGCCCCAGATGTCAGGTGCCCCCCTAATGGGAAGCAATTAAATATAAAAGCACAAAGATATACCTCCAACAAAAAAGCAAATACACCAAAAAGGCTTCTAAGCATAGTAAAGGAAAGTAGAGGTATAGCCAAAAGTTAGGGGGCTGGAGGGAGGGTAACCAGGACTGCAACAGTGAATACACTCGAACATCTACATTTATGGTAAGTGTACACAACTGTACTATGTTCATCGTGTTTCACTGTTGCAGTCATTACATTTGGGTAGACTCCCAAAGCTATGGTTGGGAGGAGGAATTTAGATAGCATTAGGGCCAGCTACAAGGCCCTGCAAGACTGCAGTGGCAAAGCCAGCTCTGGATTTAGAGAAAATTGGCAAATGATAATGCTTGGTGAAAGTATGTACAGAATTCCAGGTAGCAGCTTCTAGGATGTCCCTGGTAGGGACGCCTCTGCGAAAGGCTGTGGAGGTAGATGCAGCCCTGGTGGAGGAAGGACTGATCCCCTGGGGGATAGGTTTTCCATGGTGCTTATAGCAGAAATGAATGCAATGGCTTATCCATTTAGGAATGGTTTGCTTTGAAATCGCCTTCCCCTCTCCCCTGCACCAAATGCCACCAGCAGTTGTTCAGATTTCCTTTGAGGTTTAGTCCTGTCCCAGTAGAATCCAAGTTGTCTGTGCACATCTAAGGAATGCAGTATCTGTTTCCTTTATTCTGTGGATTGGGAAAGAAGGTTGGCAAATGAATGAACTGATTAAGAGCCACACTGGATACCACCTTGGGCATGAAGGATGGATTGGTTCTGAGGGACACCCTGTCCACATGAAAGATGATGAAAGGCTCCACTGCCATAAGGGCTTGTAATTCATATACCCTTCTAGCTGAATTGATTGCTAAAAGGAATGCTGTTTTCCAAGACAGAAATTTTAAGTCTGCAGTAGCAGCTGGCTCGAAAGGAGGTAGAGTGTGTTTCTCCAAGACAAAGTTAAGGTCCCAGGCTGGGGTTGGAACTCTCCTGGGTGGTCTCAAATTTTTGGCCCCTCTGAGGAACTACTTGAGCAGTGGATGAGAGAAGAGGTGAGGTTCTGTGTTATAATGAGCTGAAATGGCTGAGGCGGTGCATTTTAATGGATGAAAAAGACAGGCCCTTGTGAAGCATCTCAGTTAAGTACTGCAAAATCTGGGGTAAATTGGGCACTGCTGTGCTCATCCCTTGAGAATGGTTCCAGGCACAGAATCTTTTCCATTTTTCAGCATAAGATTTTCTAGTACTAGGCCTCCTTGCCTTTAAAATGATATCCATCACAGGTTTGCTGAAGGATGGTAAAGGAGAGATTAAGTAATTAGCCAGGCTGCAAGGTTCAGTATTAGAAGATGAGGGTGCAGAATCTGGTTCTCCTGCTGAGACAGCAGGGAAGGAGTCTAAGGCAGGTGCCATGGAGATAACCATGACACACTGTGCAGGAGGGGGTACCAGTGTTGGCGCGGCCAGTCTGGAGCAATCAAAATCATCCTTGGTTTGTCCTGTTTGATTTTTAGTAGTACTTTGGAGAGCAGAGGCAGAGGGGGGAAGGCATAGACTGATAGATTTTTCCAGCTGAAGGAAAGAACATCCACTTTCCAGGCTTGTTTGTGGGGAGTCCTTGTGCAAAATGTACAATTGGTAGTTCTGGGGAGAGGCAAACAGGTCTATATCTGGGCTCCCCCATTTGCTTGTCAACATGTTGAAAATCCTTGGTTCCAGTTTCCACTTGTGTGGGTCCATGAGGTTTCTGCTTAGTCTGTCTGCCAGTGTATTTAATTTTCCTGGCAGGAACTGAGCTTGTAGGTGCACTTGGTAGCTCAAGGCTGTGTTCCACAATGCCATAGCTAGTCTGCAGAAGGGGTAAGAATGTGTACCCCCTGCTTGTTTATTACCACATAACAGTGGTGTTGTCTGTCTTTACCATTAGTTGTCCTGGAAGAATGTGTCCTTGAAGGCTGTCAGAGCATTCTGTACAGCTAACATTTCTTTTTGATTGATATGCAGGTGCATTTGACTTGGGTCCCATTTGCCCTGAATGCACTTCCCTGCCAGGTGAGCCCCCCATGCATAGTCTGATGTGTCTGTTGTTAGGGTTTGGGCAGCAGGGGGTGGTGTGAAAGGTAGCCCCTTGTTTTGGTGGCAGGCCTCTGCCCACCAAAGTAACTCTAGGCGTAGGCAAGGTATGATAGGAAACATTGTTTCCAGGTCTTGAGAATGTTGACACCATAGGCTTTTTAGATACCACTGTAGTTTCCTCATATGCAGTCTTGCATATGGAATTAGAAGAATGCAGAAGGCCATGAACCCCAAAGCTTGCAGTATTTGTCTTGCAGATAGCAGGGTTTTTGTGGCCACTTGTTTGAAGTAGGCTGTCAAATGAATTTGTTTCTCTGGCGTGAGGTAAGCCATCTGGGAAGTTGCATTCAAACTTCCTCCCAGGAATGCAAGTTGTTGACAGGGTACCAGGTGTGATTTCTTTTCGTTTATGGTGTACCCCAGACAAGTTAGAACCCTTTGTACAAAGACCAGATGATTCAAAAGTATGTCCTGGTTTTCTGCCTGAATTAGACAATCATCCAGATATGGGTATATTTGAACATTTCTTTGCCTGCAAAATGCAATAACTGGAGCTAGGCACTTTGTGAATACCCTGAGCGCAGTAGATAAGCCAAAGGGCAGTGCAGAGAACTGAGTGTGTGTGTAGTGTGTAGCCTGCTTTGAAGCGTAGGCATCTTCTGCAAGATTCCCTGATTGGGATGTGCAGGTATGCTTATTTTAAATCTAGTGTTGCCAACCAGGCATAGGAAGTAATTGGTGAAGAGTCAGCATCTTGAATTTTGGAATCCCCAAAAAGGTGTTTAGAGTAGACAGGTCCAGGATAGGATGCCATGAATTGTCTTTTCTGGGTACCAGGAAAAGTCTCGAGTAGAAACCTTGTCCCTTTTCCTCTTCTGGTACCAGTTGAATAGCCCCCATGCTTAAGAAAGAAAGTACTTGTTTTTGGGCCTCTGCCCACTGATTTGGGGGTAGGTCTGGCCACCCGCTTGGTGTTGGCAATGTGCGAAAGTGAAATCTGTATCCCTGGGACACTATATTTAAAACCCAATTGTCCTGGGTAATGAGTTCCAAATTTCTTGCATGAAGAGCAATCTTTTCCCCCAAAGGGGCAGTCAGTTGATAAGTGCTTGGAAATTTTTAAAGGAAGTAATTGAGACAGTTTACTATAGGGGGAGTCTTATTATTCCCAGATTTGAAGTGGAGGCCCCCCGCTGCTTAGTTCTGTGTGTCCCCTGGGACTGAAACCTGGGGTTTTTGTTGTGTCTGGGTTTGGCTTGAGAAGAACTGGAAGGGACTGGAAAGGACCATTTCTTAGAGGGCCAGTGCCTACTAAATCTAGGAGGCTGAACTTGTAAAAAAATCTTTAACAGTTTGCATAGATTTAGCTTCATCCTTCATCTTTTTAAGAACTTCCTCAGCCTTGTTGCCAAACAGGTGGTCCTGAATTAAAGGAGAATCCAACAATTTAGCTTTAACATGATCAGGCAAAGATTGCTCCTTAAGTCAAGCATGCCTTCTGAGCACAGACCCAGTAAAAGCAGCCCTGCAAGAGTCCACTAATGAATCAAAACCACATTGTTTTCCAACTTGTTCAGCAGAATGCATTAAATCCTGTAATTCTTTGTTTTCTACACAGTCAGGAATCATCATTTTCTGTTTAAGCAGTCCAATAACATGTTACTGATACTTTAACATATGAAACTGGCAATTTAAAGCCCTAATGGCCAAAGGTTGCAAAAGTGTAAACCTTCTTACCCCATCTATCCAGCGCCCTGGAGACTTTGTCAGAAGGGGTAGGATTTTTAGCAGTAGAAGCCTTAATGCCCTTGGGCCCCTGTGAAATAGTCTCTGGATCTGCAATAGGATTTTTAAAAAGGAACTTGTGGGACTCGAGGACTCTGTAGTACCGGTCAGGTTTTCTGGGAGCAGGAGGCAGGGAATCAGGGGCCAAACTAGATTTCGAAAAAGCATCATCAACAATGTCTAGTACAGGAGGAATAGCTAAAGGCCTATGCTGAGGTAGGAGAAGGAAATCCCTAAGCCTCTTTTTTGAATCAGAAAAATCTTGGCTTTCCCAGTGGAAATGCTCCCTTAGAGAATGTAAGGTTTCCCCAAAACAAAAATACTCAGGAGGGGAAGCAGAGGGAATGGAGTCCTCTGCATCAGAATCTTCATAAGTAGATAAAGGCAAATCCAGATCATCAGAAGAATCAGAAAAAAACAGAATCCTGATCAGAAGATTCATAATCAACTTCAGACCTAGGCCTCATAGAAGGTGTGGGGGGGGGGGGGGTTGGGTACCCCTGATTAGAGTTATTAGATCTTCAGCCATTACTATCATTTGTTTTTTAGGCATAGAGGCCTGAGGATGTGGCCTGGGCATCTGTTATTTAGGCATGGATCGAGATTTAGGCATTGGTTTAATATGCAAGTCCATAGGCCTGAATACACCCTTAGAAGCCGGTGCCTGCACAGTGGCTCCAGACCCATCCAAGGTACAGACATCCGCGGGTTCCATAGTTGAAGCATCTCGCGGCATACCGGACTCTGTATGGGTCTCAGTAGAGGCCTGCGAATCAGAAGCAGCGTGTATCAGGGGCTGAGAAAGTGCCTCACTGAGTACCAGCGAACTGGCGACTGGATTAGGAGAAGCGTCATCGGCGGTTTTGGACCTCGGTGGCCTGTCTCTGTCTTTATCTTTGCGTTTTTTTGGAATCCCGGTAATCAGATGGCTAACCAATGACATTTCTGGATAATTAAACCGAGAACCAAAATATTTAGAGGCGAAAATATACCGATGATGGATAGCGCGCTGATTAAATAAAGCACAAAACCAACAGCAAGGTACATTGTGGTCAGGGCCTAGGCAAGGAATACAGTACGAATTAAATCTTTATGAGGTATTTGCTTTCCACAAGTAATGCAATTATTAACTTTTACTGACATTGGTAAGGAGCAAGAAAAGGTTTCCCCAACGGGGTACTCCGCTTTAGTTGAAGACTTCGGTTCTGAAACTCGAAAACGAAAATTTCAGGAGTCGGCTGAGCGGCACTTGTGAACTGCTTCTGCTTCAGGCACCGCACGGCAAGAAAGACTGATGTAATGGCATCAGCTGCATGTTTTATACCCCTGACGTCATGTAAGAAGGGAAAGCAACCGACGCAGGACCCAAGACTTTGTTAATCAGGCCAACTGAGGGCTACCTCAAGCAGATAACCCAAATGTAATGACTGCAACAGTGAAACACGAAGAACATATAAGGTGGGAACAGTTTTTTTATTGATTGCTAAAATGCTGCACTTTTTTGGATTTAGCTTGAGAATGTTTTCAGTATGTCAGGTAAGTGCATATTTCATCCCCCTTTGGAGCAATTTAGTATCAGTGGATCAGTAAACAGCACTACCCAGCTTGTAATCATCAACCACACTTCTGGGACACTGCTGGATATCTGCAACATAAATGCCAACCAGGAGAGAGCCTAGTACTGATCACTGCGGTACCCCACTAGTTACAGTCAACTTTCTCTTCCTGATGGGCCTATAATTACCTGGGTCTCTTAGGGGAAACATTCTTGTGTAAAGAAGTTACAGTCGTTATTCTTCAGGCTTTAGAAACAATCTCTGCAGATAGGCTGAGGTTGAACATTTTAAGTAGAGGCTTAGATAGTGCATACTTGCCATTGATAAGAATGCAGTCCAATACGTTATCTGGTCCAGTAGAACCATCATTTCTAGCTTCTGACAAGGGTTTTAAGATGTGTTCACAGGTAGATACACAGGAAACCATATTTTCAGGTATAATGGGAACAACACTTGTGGGCAGGTGGTGTAAAGTAAGCAATAAATGTGACCGCTTATCCACTGGCTATATCCCTGGGAAAAGAATGTGTTACATTACAGATGAGCTCAGTATACGCCTTAACTTCCTGACATAACTTAAAGACTGATCTGTACTTGCCTTTGGTATTCATACTAATCTTAACGTCATACTCTGCTTTACATTTTCTAATAATGCCCTTAAGCTCCTTGCTGACACGTGTTAGCTTGGACTTCAGTTAGAGGGATGGGGTTTTCTTGCAATGTTTCATTATTTTCCTTCTTTTGTCATACAATTTATTAATATGGGAGTTCCACCAAAGAGGTTTATTCCTGAATTTACCAGTACATTTAGGTTGGATGGAAATATATCTGTCTATACAGCTGTTTAGATGCTGGTAGAAGGTTGAGGTGAATGTGGCAACCATTTCAGTTGGGTCCATGTGTGGGGGCTTGCTGGAAATTTTAGATAGGTCTTCTACAAGTTGAAGCAGGTTTGTCCTGGAGAAGTCCCTGGGTTCATTTGGTGGTGGAGTGGTACCATTAAGCCTAACAAAGCATAACTGATTAGTGGTCAGACTTAACCAGAGATGGGGAACAGCTGGGGGGCTAGGTTGGTAAGGACCAGGTGAAGGATAGCATTGCCTCCACTACATAGTTTTATAACTTGCCCCGTTGCAATGGTAAAAATCAAAGTGTGGGAAACACTGAATGTGTCCATTTCTAGAGGTGTAAGCATGCCGGTCACTGCTTGTACAGTTGAAGTTTCCTAGGAAGAAAGTATTTGGTTTGATATTTAATCTCTCGATGGCACTGAGGTAATGCCGTTCATCTCTGAGGAACAATGATGGGGATATGTAGCTATCAGTTAAATAATAATTGGATATTTGGAGCTCCAGGTTATGTCTGTGAGTAATTTGGTGTGAAGTGATTGTGTTTCTGACAAATACAGATACTCCCCCCCCCCCCGTTCCCCAAGGGTCTGAAGGCATCTTAGGCACTAATCCCAGATACAGAGAGTGTGCCGTCATTGCAATGAAACAATTTTTCACTAACTAGACAGTTCTGGCTTTTTCTGTTTATTAAAGCCAATTTCCTTGTTATGGTATCTAGACATTATTCTCAGTAAAGGCAAGATACTACTCCAGACCAGTGTCTTTCCCTCCTGTAATACATGCATAGTAAGTTCCATCATGTCTCTCTGCATGTCCTTCTAGGTGGAGTGCCTCAGGTTGTTCACTCCCACACAAGCCACCCCTAAGTCATAGTCATAACTGTCTGGTTTAAGGGACCTAAAGGCCCTTATGACATCAGAGATCCTGGCACCAAAGATATAGCTTACAGTCACCCTCTTCTTGTTCCATCTGGAGTGTGTGGAGTCTGTATGCCTACCCACAAAGCCACTTATAATTAAGACATTTCCCTCTGTAGCAACAGATGTAGTACACTTTGCTGGCTTAGGCCTGCTTTCCTAGTGACTCTTGGGATGACCTGTGTGAAGTTGCAGCATGGGAGACTGTAAAAGGAGTAAGTGTTGCCTGATGTGATGAAGGCTGAGTTCTTCTAGAGTGTGCAAATATTTCTTTATAGCCTCAGCATAAGTTAAAGGCTTAGTTGTGAGTTGGGACTGATATGGTGCTGTGGATGTATGATGCTTACGTATAACATGCTCATGTGAGAGGTCTTCCTCCATGTTTTTAAATACATACATCTCTCGCAGGCTGTACTGCTAAGTGGTTGAGGTGGGGAATAATTGATAAGCATGAGGCAGTTACTATACAGCCTTACAACTCCTAATGCAATAAGACTAGCTACATATGGGGTTACAGCAGACTTTTGAGCCATGTTGCCATAGAGTGGAGGCCAAGAGCTGGCCATAGTACTCAGGGGTTGGAGCGAGACTATTATAGAAATACTTGTAGATTAACGGAAGAAGTACATAAGGTTACACTCTGAAATTAGGCTAGATGGTGGCTAATCAAGCAGTACCTTGTGAAAAAACATAATTATATTTGCAAAGAATGACAAATAGAGTCGCCTATTAGCTACTACCTGGCTACTACTACTACAGCTGGTCTCATTGCAGCAACTCTGAGTGGGTAAACTACTCAAAATCACATAAATATGGCTAAGTATTTAGTGACTATGTTCACCAAAACAATTTGGAGTGAACTGTATGAAGTCAGACTAGGAACAGCAATTAATACAGTAGACATCATACTGACAAAGCTAAGATATTCCTGCTCCAGCATCCGAGGTTATACTTATACCCTCTGCAAATTCACTCATGACTCATCATCTTTAACCAAACAATAAATGATGTAATAAATAAAAATAAATGACTCTTCCTAGACTTTCCAAATGGAAAGTACAATGCAATAAATGATATACTGAAGAAGAGAGGCTGGGAAACTGTCCTCATAGATATACCTAATTCTGTTCAGGATGATATGAAAGAATTATAACAATACTGTTACCTTTTGCATTTATGAACTTATATTTGTTACACAGAAGTATACAGACAAATTCAACAAAAAATTGGTGGAATAACAAAACTATTAAACTATACAAGAGGATGAAGATGTACCGGTAGCTTTCAAAAATTACTCTAGCCAAAAAATCAGGTCTAAATTTAAAAAAGTATAAAACTTACTTACTTGTGAAATCTGCTAGCTCTAATCATGAACAGTAATCTTGAACAGTAACAACAATAATGTATTCATCAAAGCTGTAGTTAGCGCACCTACCACACTGTGCCACTCCCCAATCTGGCACCCATGAAATCTATGTTGAAGAACAAAAAAAGTCTGTTCTCCAGTCTGGTGCTCCTCATCTCTTTCCTAAAGAGCGCCAAATCCTATCCCTCTAAAGGAGCAAAGAGAAAAAAAGCCTTCTACTTTGAGAAACTGTAGCATGCATTTCACTAAAAGTTATACCATACATAAATCACTAAAACAAGTGCTTTAGTTCTGACTGAAAAAAGCTGTATTTCTATTCTGGCATTCAGAAATACCAGTATAGAAATTAATGCAATAGTGACCAATGGGCAATCTGCTGATTGTGCCATTAGGGCACCTTTTGCCCACAGCAGCTATCCCTTCATCCCACCCCAGCAACACGTCTGGTATTCACTAATTGCTTCAGAAAAATTATTCCAGAAAACTGAAAGCAAAAACTGAATGTAACATTTTAGTACTAAGTAATCAAGTCATCATTCAGGTACAGAACATAATGAATGCAATTTAGAAAAATGTTGTACAAACTTCGTAGTAAGCAAAGACATATATCAGAAAGCTAGCTAGAGAAGGGGAGGTATCCTTTACATAATAACACATTACAACTGCTGTCACACATAAAACTAAAAATACAGGCTCTGTGGGAACAGACAACATACCTGGGGGTCTCCTATAAAAATAATGTAAAACCTAACTAAACCCCCTATCAACATTTGTGAGCTAAATGTCAGCATGTGGACATATCCCTTACACCTACAACAACAGGCTATAGCAGCGCCATTTCACAAAAGCTGAGCTCAGATCCGAACCAATCAAATCAACAGCCATCAACATGACAAGGATTCTATGCAAAATCATGAAAAGAAACATAGTGGACTTATCCCTAATAAAATTGAGGACCTGCTTATGCTATACAAAGAACAGTACACGTCTGCTAATACTAGATAATGACTTCTGAATCTTGTGGCATTCATTGAAGTGGTAACAGTAGGACTCTGTGAACAGCAGATAATCTGTACAGTTTATCTTGGCTTTGCTAAGGAATTCAACAATGTTCTACATAACAGAATAACTGATGCACTAAAATCATTACATGTCACTCTACACATAATTAAATGGGTAAAACACTGGAAAAGCAACAGGACACAAGTCATGGGGAGGACTTTACCTGCCTAATCTTACGTCGGTTGCTTGTGGTGCCCTGAGGTACTGGGGACACTTATTTTTGACTATTCCTCTCAGATATACAATTGAGTAACTGGACAAGGGTAAATGAACACATTTATAAACAGCAACCTGGGAATATAATTAACACAAGATGAAATTATCCAAGACGGTCTACAATAATGTTCGTATTCATATGTTAAACAGGTAAGTGAACTGGACAATAAACCATTTTCATACATGATCTTTGCCAAAAGCCATATGCGACAAATAACAGCAACATAGTCAAAAATGTCAAAATCTACATAGAACACAGAATACAAGACCCACTACAGTAAGACACAATGGTTACATAATATGTACAGAGGTAAGGTAATGTAATCGATTAATTTTACTCTTATGAGGCAGTATAGCAAAAAATAAATAAATAAAAATAAAAAAGGAAGAAATAAAGGGGAAAAAGTTCTTTCCAAGAGATGTATAAAAGTATCATATCAAATGTAATGCTGTAATGATTAATTTGCCTAAAACATAGTGTATACAATTACCTTAGCATAGGTTGTGCGGTTTCATAATGGGTTTAGGGTTAATTAAGGTGAGGTGACACTGCAAAAGGAGATGTAAAATCAGCTATCAAATTACTTATGGTTATTGAAGAATTCACATTTGTTTTGCTTTATATGGTGGGCTTTTAAGTTTTTTTCTAAAAGTCAATAGATCATATTCTTGATCTTTCTTGTAATGTTATTCCAAGATGCTGACACTATTTTAGTGAAAGCTTTTTTACTTGTACTTGTGACAGATGTGGGTCTCTGAAGTTGAATACAATATGCGTTTTTTTGGTCAAAATGAGTGTTTCTGATCTGAAGCATGTTCTCTAATGGGGGGGGGGGTCAGTACCCTTCATTCAACAGCTGGTATGTTAGAAACAGCTCAACAGGAAAGGAAAAGTCTGACCCTTCTATGTTGGAATATTTAATAGGAAAGTGGCCCTAACAATGACTGGAATCCATTTGTTGTTCAGTATTGTACCGTTGTTGTGTTCCCTGTTAGGCTATAAAAGTATAAACCTAAGAACTGTAATGTCAGACATTTGAAGCAGTGATATATTATGAGAAAAGAAAATAAGTGTACTGTAATCTAAGAAGTGACAGAAGTTATAAATCGCTAACTATGGCTCTAAAATTACATGTAGGTGAGATATTTTATAGGACATTGTGAGTCTGACAAGAACCCTTACTGAAGTTTGCTCTGCAAGTGGAAGGCCATCATGGAGTCAATGTTTAAACCTAAATATTATTGTTGTTGTGTGAAATACAGTGGGGAAACAAACATATCTGTAAATGAAAATGCTACTGTGGGAGACCATCTCAGTGAAGAACAGAGCAGCACAACTATGGCTTTTTGAGTGTTTGCATTTAGAGTCTGCAAGTGGAAGACCATGCTGGGGTCAAGGCAAATATTTTTTGCTGTTGCATGAAAGACAGTGGGGAACCAAACAAATCTGTAATTGAAAATGTTAATGCGAGAGACAATCTCAATCTAGAGCAGAGTAGCATAACTGTGGCTTTCTGAATTTGTTGCTTTAGAACCACTTACACAGTAGATTTCCTTATTGGGTTCACATTTTTAATAACAGAAATCATAGACTATTTTGATGATGTGAGATATCAGGTTAAATCACTAACAGAGACAGAAGAGGTGTTAATAACTGAGCCATGAGCCTCATCTGTAGTGACTTGGTTTAATTCAAAGTAGGCATTACTGATTATACTGTGAAAGTCAGGATGGAAAGATCACTAGCAAACAACCGTCTTGTAGTTTTCTTAGTAGTTCATTACAGTCCAAAGTTTAAAAGGCTCTTTTTTTGGCTCTCTTTCCTCCACTGTTTGCCCAATGTAAACCCTGTCACAGCAAAATGACCCATTCAACCCCTCATTACCAATGGTAAGAGTGGGTTGAGAGGGGCCATGATTTAAGCAGCCATCAGGGGTGGCTAAAAGCATTTTTCCATTTTCAACCCAATGCCTCTGTGCACACTTGGCTATGCCAGGGAAAGGGGGCATGCAACAGGCTGCCTGTGTTGAACATTTCTTCACTTCTACAATGTACACTGTCAGCAAATAGCCCCATTCACTGCAGACAAAGCAAAGGAGATGGTTCCCAAGTCACCACCGTAGAAGACACAAAATCCCTGCTTGCTCCCCAATCTAGAAACTGCAGCAGTAAGTCTATCTTTATCTATGGTACTGTAAATTTGATACATCATGGTGGAAATAGTTCAAAGGAGCTGTAAGGGTACAGTATTTATGTCTGAATCCATGTTGCTCATCTGTGAGAAAATTACATTGGTTAACATAAAACAGAATGTGCCTGCAGATTACTTTTTCAGGTACCTTAGCCAGTGGGCATATACTGGAAATTTGGCAGAAGTCACAAGCACAGGATGGGGTGGAATTTTGGCTAAAAAGATGGTAAGTGCATTCAGTGCTGTAAGGGGTGGTATAAGTTACATGTGACCTATTTAGGAAGCTGGTTTATACAGGAGTTGACTGCTTATTTTTAGGATAACAGTATGTATGGTACGTTGCATAGGGTTGTAGTTTCTGTAAATTATCATGAAGATCCTTCAACTCAGTTCCGTTTATGACTTTAAAGTAAATATTGGAGAAGAAAAGAATGTCAGGATGAAAAACAGAGGTATTATAAAAGAGTTTGTTTCAGTGGGCTCGAAGAGAGTCAACAGAACCTGTTACAGCCCATAAAAAGTATTTATTCATTACACATAACAACTCTTAGTTGCATTTGCAGTTTTTAAGAAGATTAATAAAAAGCTTATGTCATTTATTATTTTCCAAAACTTTCTGGCTGCTCAATATATATGGTTTCTGGGATTCTGTACTACTGTACCTTAGCAGAACTGGTTTAAATTCTCGTGTCTTGTTTCAACTGCTGCTAAAGGAGAAAAGTGGGCATGCTAGAAGAGTCTTTTTTTTTTTTTTTAACCAGTTTGATCATGCTTTGTCTCTCCTGATACATTACTGAATGCAGCACAAAGAACCAAAGATGCCATGGACAGATGTCACTTTTACACTAGGTTTGTGAAGACCTCCGAGGTAAAGCAATGTCAGCCCAGATTAGGAGGAAGGGTGTTCAGCTCTAAGTCTGGCTACATGCCAAAAAATGTATAGTCATACCCTTTGGGAAAAACAAGGTAACCCCTAATTACCACATAGGTGGTAATCCATTAAACACGGAAGAAGTTATCAGGACCTGGGGACCCAAGTTGACAGTAACCTCTCTTTTGACACTCACATTGCCAAAGTGGTTAGGAAGACCTTCTACATTGCCCACCTGATCATGAAGGGATTCACATCCAGATCAGGAGAGGTCATTGTACCCCAGTACTCTTCACTTATCAGACCAATGATTGAGTACAACGCCCCATTCGGAATGTACCTTACCCGACACCTGCAGCAGTTGGAAAGACCCTAAAAGTTCCTCACCAAAAGGATAAAGGGGCTCAAACATATGTCATACGATGCCCGACTGAAGAAACTCCAGCTCTATTCAGTCACATACCGTCTGCTCAGAGGTGATCTGTGCCTGCCATACAAGGCCATGTCCAACCCGGAATTAATGGACATGCTCCACCTCAAAAAATCCAAATCCACCAGAGCCACGAGAGCAAGAGACTTAAACCTCAACCCGGCTATAAATAGGACGTGCTGGAGGGACAGATTCATCACCCAGAGACTCCCTACACTATGGAACAGAATCCCAGTCCATGTGAGGCAGAGCCCCTCACTGACTCTGTTCAAGAGAAATCTTGACGAGTGGATGGGAGATCGTAGGTTTACCCCAGGAATCATCTTTGTGTCACTGCTGGACAGAGTCACAGCAAACTAATGGGTATAGTATTCTCATCCTAAGGGGTGGTGAAAGCCACACACACTCTGGCTAGGCTTATAAATGCCCTAGGGCAGATAACCTAGTATGAACCTATGAACCTATGTAGGACCTCTGCCTGCAGCGGAGCTCCCCCTGAACTTACAACCATAACAGCACAAGAAATGAAGAGGAATGGGCCTGCAGGCAAACAACTAGTACTTTTACTATGATGGAGAGAGATCCCAGATAAGCATTACCCTTCTCCTACATATATATATTACATATATATATATATATATATATATATATATATATATATATATATATATACACACACACACACACACACACACACACATATACATACATATACACATACATATACATACACATATACATATATGTATATATACATATATATATATGTATATATACATTTTATTTATTTTACATTTGTTGACCGGGATGGTCCGACTGGATACATATCCATTTTCAGCGGAGTCCCGGGGAGAAAAGCTCCAGACATACAACAATTTAGAAGTATTACACATATTGGGTAAATAACATTAAGTAAAAGTGAGTACAAAAGAAAAAGTAGATAGTACAAAAG